>NW_027211811.1:2652500-2800706 GCF_036971445.1 Narcine bancroftii | reverse complement strand
TCACCGCGCCAGACACCCCCCATCACTGCTGCCTGACAGCTCCCCTGCCCCAACATCCTGAGCCAGCTGCACCTGCCCTGATGTCCTGCGCTGACACGAACTGGAGTGCGCTCTGAGGCGCCTCTCCTACAGCTGTCCCTTTCAGGCTGCCACCTGAAAGAACATTCCATAGGGCTGTTTCTGCTTCTGCAGACTGATTCTTGACGTATAATGCACCTGAAAGTTGCTCCAGCTGTAGTCAATTCGCACTGTTTTAGAGATGAGGCAGGCATTAGGATATGAGACTCAGTCGAGGAGTTGAGAATTGATTCCTGTCTGAAATGTCCTTAGTCACTCGATCTCCTAGCTTCCTGGCAAAATGTGTGTGATGGTGTCCTTCATCACAATTATCGAACAAGATCCAGCTAATATTCTGCACCCTTCATGAAATTGGAAAGTGAATGGGGGATTTGTGTGGTCAGGGCTTAATATGACACAGAATGATGCAGACACAGAAAATGTAAGCAGGCTCTTACCACTTTAATGAGGAGGTCTATATACAAGAGGACGTGACTTTAGGGTGAAAGAGGAAAGGTTTAGGGGGAACTTCGTCACTTAATGAGTGGTGGGAGTGTGGAACGATTGCCATCTGATGTGGTGGGTGCAGGCTCAGTCTTCAGTTTGAAGAATAAATTGGATAGCGACAAGGATGGAGAAGTCTCGAGGGTTATGGAAATGGGTGCAGGTCAGTGGGACGAGTGGAATGATGTCTTCAGCACAGACTTGAAGGGCTGAATGGGGTGTTGTCTGTGTTTTTATGGTTCTAATTAATGCCAAGACATTTTGGGCACTAACTATACATCCACACAGAGAGAACCCTGACTGAATCTTTACATTTAAACATAGAGCAGAGTAATTGGCCAAAGGAGCTCTGACCACATAAATAGTCCCATTAACCACCCACACCACCCTCCCCATTCCCCCCCCCCCCACACACACACACACACACACACACACACACACACACACGTGTACAGAGTTTGAAGGGTGGGTGAAAAGCAATGTTGGTGTGGGGTGAACATACAAGCAGACCCATGCAGACGGGGCCAGATTTGAACCAGGGTGACTGACGTGGCAGACCATTGCACCACCTGTGGCATAAATATTCCCAAGTCATCGCCCTAAACCAATGCTCCAAGGCACTGGGAGAGCAAACAGCTTAAAGTATACCCAATTCTGCATAGTTTGAACTGCTGTACAACCATCAGGAACAAAGAAAACCCTAGTTGGTCTTATTGAAATTTTCAGCTATCATAGAGCACAAAAGGCTTTCAAAACCCACAGTCAAAGAACAAGTCCCCAAAACAAACAGATCTCTGTCATGAGTCAAGGCTCCTCCGACACTCCCTGAGCTGGAAGCATTGGTTACTGTTTTGACCCCACGAACTAATAAACAACATTGATGTTGTCTTGACCACAATGACAAAGGTTGGAGCCAGCCCTTGTTTCAATGTCAGCACTATTCAGCATTGATACCTCACACCTGAAGGATCAGCCAATTAACTGTTGGCCAGTTTCCAGCTCAGGCCTGGCTCCTGTCTCCATCAATGTGGCCAATAGCGAGAGAGCATCAATTCAGGGGCTGTTAATCAGGTGACAGAATTCATGGGTTTAAAGCAGGTGAGTTTCTTTCTTCCCCTCCCCCCCACTCTTCTCTCTTTCCCCTTCCCCTGCTCCCCTCCTCCCCCCCCTGTGTTCTCCTCCCACTTTCCCTCTTCTCCCCTTCTCCTATTCTCCAACCCTCTTCACCCCCCTCTTCTTCTCCTCCTTCCGCTCTTCTCTCTTTCCCACCCCCCCCCCCCCCCCCCCATGTAACCTGTGGCTTTCATCCTGAGATGATGCTGCCATCAGAGGAAGGTAGGAAGCCTGGTTTTACTGTGGCTCCTTTTTCTGGGTTATTTGAGTTGTTGGGGTGAAAGGAATTTGGTGTTCGTGGAAGCCACCGTAGGTGGGTAGTTTGCCATCTGGTATTTTCCATGTGGCTCAGAACGATGGAGCCAGAGAAATGTGTTGGTTTCGTGTGTGTGGTTTACGGTGCATGCAACTTTAGCTCTTGTCTTGGGATGATGGTTTTGGGATGTTTGTACCTGATTGTGTCTGAGGTTTGCCTTTGAAGTGTGGGCTGCTGATGGATGTAGGTGGGCAAGAGCTGGGTTTGGGGATTGCATGGGAAATGGGGAATTCTCTTGCTCTTGAATGCAAGAAGCACTTCATTTAACTTTCTGCTCATGTAACCCTATCTGCCTTATGCATGAATGAAGTGGTTTGTGTAATATTGCGCTTTATTACAGGACAATCAATTGAATTTTGATCTTGGCATGTTTAGCAGAATGTTCTTAAAATGACAGTGACCAGGTTCATATCTGTCCCCGTGTAAGGAGTGTTTTTATCTTACCCTTCACAAAATGGGAAGGTGAATGGGGGTATTTGTGTGGTTCTGTTGTGTATGTTTCAAGTTCCTGTCCCTGTGGATGTACAGTTCAGGGGTGAAATGTCCTGATATCAATTGTTTTTGTGTTCACACGTAGTAACTCGACCAATTTCTGTAGCGACGCAAATGCTGGAGAGGCTCAGCAGGTCAAGCAGAGAACTTTATATAGTACAGATACTTGCCTAATAAAGGGCTCAAGCCTGAAATGCTGGTTGTGTGTTTATCTGAATACTGTCTGGAGCAAACAAACCAGGGTATCCAATCAGAATTGGGTGGGGAGTTTTGTGCATTAAAGTCCTATCAATGCAACATTTAAAAAATTTTAGGTTCATCTGTGTCTTAAATCTTTAACGTTATACGTGCAGGACAATAACAGGCCCTTCACCCCCAATTAACCTCCAGTCTCCAGAGAACAGTTACAGCACAGAAACAGGTCCTTTGGCCCTTCGAGTCTGTGCTGAACTATTATTTGGTCCATTCCACTGACCTGCAACCATTCCATAGCCCACTATACCCTTCCCATTCACATCCCATCCAAATTCTTCACAATTAAAATTGACTCCTCATTCACCATCACCCAGCAGCTCATTTCACATTCCCTCTACTCTGAACAAATTCTCCAATTTTCGCTCTGAACTTTTCCCATTTCACTCTTATCCCAAATCCGCTGGTTTGTCTCTGAGTGGATAATGCTCACCTACATTTACTGTCTATCCATCTCATAATTTTAAATACCTCTGAGTGGACGAGGGCCCAGAAGGGGGACGAGGGCCCAGAAGGGGGACGAGGCCCAGAAGGGGGACGAGGGCCCAGAAGGGAGACGAGGGCCCAGAAGGGGGACGAGGGCCCAGAAGGGGGACGAGGGCCCAGAAGGGGGACGAGGGCCCAGAAGGGGACGAGGGCCCAGGAGGGGGACGAGGGCCCAGGAGGGGGACGAGGGCCCAGGAGGGGGACGATGGGCCCAGGAGGGGGACGAGTGCCCAGGAGGGGACGAGGGCCCAGGAGGGGACGAGGGCCCTGGAGGGGGATGAGGGCCCAGGAGGGGGACGAGGGCCCAGGAGGGGGACGAGGGCCCAGGAGGGGGACGAGGGCCCAGGAGGGGGACGAGGGCCAGGAGGGGGACGCGGGCCCAGGAGGGGGACGCGGGCCCAGGAGGGGGACGCGGGCCCAGGAGGGGGACGCGGGCCCAGGAGGGGGACGCGGGCCCAGGAGGGGGACGCGGGCCCAGGAGGGGGACGCGGGCCCAGGAGGGGGACGCGGGCCCAGGAGGGGGACGCGGGCCCAGGAGGGGGACGCGGGCCCAGGAGGGGGACGCGGGCCCAGGAGGGGGACGCGGGCCCAGGAGGGGGGGGAGCGGGGCCAGGAGGGGGGGGAGCGGGGCCCAGGAGGGGGGGGAGCGGGGCCCAGGAGGGGGGGGAGCGGGGCCCAGGAGGGGGGGAGCGGGGCCCAGGAGGGGGGGGAGGGGGCCAGAGGGGGGGAGCGGGCCAGGAGGGGGGGGAGCGGGGCCCAGGAGGGGGGGAGCGGGGCCCAGGAGGGGGGGGAGCGGGGCCCAGGAGGGGGGGAGCGGGGCCCAGGAGGGGGGGGAGCGGGGCCCAGGAGGGGGGGGAGCGGGGCCCAGGAGGGGGGGGAGCGGGGGGCCCAGGAGGGGGGGGGAGCGGGGCCCAGGAGGGGGGGGAGCGGGGCCCAGGAGGGGGGGGAGCGGGGGCCCAGGAGGGGGGGGAGCGGGGCCCAGGAGGGGGGGGAGCGGGGCCCAGGGAGGGGGGGGAGCGGGGCCCAGGAGGGGGGGGAGCGGGGCCCAGGAGGGGGGGGAGCGGGGCCCAGGAGGGGGGGGAGCGGGGCCCAGGAGGGGGGGAGCGGGGCAGGAGGGGGGGAGCGGGGCCCAGGAGGGGGGGGAGCGGGGGCCCAGGGGGGGGGGAGCGGGGCCCAGGGGGGGGGGAGCGGGGCCCAGGGGGGGGGGAGCGGGGCCCAGGAGGGGGGGGAGCGGGGCCCAGGAGGGGGGGGAGCGGGGCCCAGGACCCAGGAGGGGGGGAGGGGGGGGCCCAGGAAGGGGGGAGGGGGGGGGGGCCCAGGAGGGGGGGGGGCCAGGAGGGGGGGGGGGCCAGGAGGGGGGGGGGCCAGGAGGAGGGGGGGGGGCCCAGGAGGGGGGGGGGCCCAGGAGGGGGGGGGGCCCAGGAGGGGGGGGGGCCCAGGAGGGGGGGGGGGCCCAGGAGGGGGGGGGGCCCAGGAGGGGGGGGGGCCCAGGAGGGGGGGGGGCCCAGGAGGGGGGGGGGCCCAGGAGGGGGGGGGGCCCAGGAGGGGGGGGGCCCAGGAGGGGGGGGGGGCCCAGGAGGGGGGGGGGCCCAGGAGGGGGGGGGGGCCCAGGAGGGGGGGAGGGGGGGGCCCAGGGGGAGGGGGGGCCCAGGAGGGGGGAGCCCAGGAGGGGGGGCCAGGAGGCTGAGGGAGAGCCAGAAGCCTGAAGGTGGGGTTGGGATCCCACGTTGTTGAGGGGATCCGTGTGGTTGAGGGGATCGGGGAACTGCGAGTGTGAGGGGGACCCGTGAGGGTGAGGGAGTCCCGGACCCATGGATGGGAATGAGCAGGAAGGGGTGCTGGTCAGTGGGAAGAGAATATCAGTTCACCACAGACTGAAAGCTTTCAGTTCTGTGATGAGACGTCATTAACTATGACACCAACAGCCCAACCCTCTTTCTCCCAGTTTCACTGCAGACATTGGAAGACGGTCCTGTTTAAAATAATCCAAATACCCCTGGGCGCTGACCCGCCGAAGCCACAGATTAGTTCCTGCATCTCAGATGGTGAAGTCTTCAGATTTTTCTTTAAAATATTGTTTACATTGTAAAACAATTTGGAAAGTGCATTAACATATATTGTAATGTTCAATTCAAAAGGAAAAACTAATGGAAAAATCTTATTCAAACACCTAGCACTAAGCAAGGTTCAAAAAAAACACACAGGAATAAAGTGCCAACATCCTGGAGATGGATTTCACAGTGACTCAGGACAAGATTTGTTCTTGTCTCTAGCTGTGCACACACGAGGATGAGAGCAGTGTTTGAGATGCTCTAGCCAGAAAGAATTCCGATCCATATCCCCACGGTTTTATTCCTCGTGCTGAGGGCAAGGTTCAGACTGAAATAGCAGAGGATGAGAATCCAGGCAAAAGGACAGAAGCCCAGACCAAGCAACAATTTGAGCAGAAGGATTTAGTTCAACCGGTAGAGAGTGAGAGAGAGAGAGAGTGGAAGGACACTGTCAGAATGCCCATAGGATTTAACCTGTTTAAAAGCAGGTGGCACAAATCTGTGCAGAGGGGCACAATTTAAAGGTGATTGCAGATGTTTGATTGGGAAGCTGCAGGAATTCAGCCCATCAGAATGAAGTAAATGCAATATCCAGAGAGAGAATCCTTGGGCTTTTCTCTGGAGTGATGCAAGAAGCTCATAGAGTGAATGGATTTGAGGCAGAGCTTGGTGGAGGATCAGGCAGTGCTGAGGAAACACAAGGCTGCTGAAGGACTTGTAGAAAGAGAACGTGCAGAAGGCTGCGGGTGTCTGGAGCGCATGGCCGGGCAGGATGGTGTAGGCTGAATAATAGGGACCTTTAACATTTAGGCAGACACATTGATGCAAGAAAAATAGTGGGTTTACGGGTGTGAGGGGTGAAAGGTTCAGTTTGTAGTAGGTTTGATCAGTTGTCTTGTGACACCAATACCCCTGAGCAAAAATCTCTACAAAAAGCATGGACACCGCCCAGAACATCTCAGTTAAAAACCCTCCACCATTGAGAACATTTGCAGGGAACGCTGCTGTCAGAGAGCAGCAGCAATCAAGGATCCACATCACCCGCTCTGTTCTCACTGCTCCCATCAGGAAAGAGGTATTGCCAGGTTCAGGAACAGCTGCTACCCCTTCACCACGACACTCTACACACATTCAGGGACTCATTTAAACACTCTCCCTTTTGCACTTTGAATTTTTTCTCTCTCTATTGCACTTTGTTTCCATATCCAGATTTTCAGAGATTACAAGTAGATGAGTCCAGTTGGGGAAACTTGGTTTTGGTCTATATAAAGGATACTTTCATCCCCTTTTATTGTTCATTTATATTAGTGTCTGGGCCCCTATGTGGTCCAGGTACAGCTGACAGACCTTTACCAAAGGGTCACGTTTATGTGATTTTTTTTTTCCGTAGGTAACTGCAGTTCATTTCCACAGCCCAGCGTGCTATCGGACATCCAGTTGATCGTGATACATCTCTTCGCGAAGGCCAGTGCTCTTTTTATAAATGAGATTAGATATTTGGACAAGTTGTCGCTTGTTTCAATGAAGAGATTGCTCCAGGTCTCACGTGGAGATCACTCCTGTGATCGTGGTTAATTTTTCTGCGCTTTCTTGCCAAAATGGCCTCACTTTCACGCACGACCACGTAGTAAAGTTTAATGAAGCTCATCATCCCATTGGCCTTCATTTCGGTTGAAGCACTGCATGCTGATTTTACAAAGCAGTCTGAAACCCTTTTTCCACGGGAATCCCAGTTCATTGGCCATGCAGTGTCTCAGGTTAGGAAGCCCTTGGTGCCATTTCCACTGGGACACAAGATTGCTTTTCCACTGAACACAACTCATCACCAGGGAGCGGAGTGTTCTGCCTTCGACTGGAAACAGGTGATTCTCTGCTGTCTCTGTTCCACTGGTTTTACCATCAGGCCGACATCGGCAAACGCCGAGGATGTGTGTAGGGGTAAAGGTGGCGTGGAATGACATGATTTGACACTGGCATTTGGACAGTGTCCCTTTTCCACTGGACCCTGTCCCAGTAAATTCCCGGGATTGTCCATGAGGGGCTGTACTTTTGAAGTTGAAACACTTTGCAGAGCCAAGTCTTGGAATTTAATTTCTTCAACTATGTACGCTATTCTGGCGCTCCATCCTGTAGGATGTAGATGGTTCCTTTCATAGCACCTGAATCAATCCCTGACTAATCACAGAGCACTTCTGGTGTAGGGATTGCTTCAAGTGGAATTTGAGTTTGAGAGCATTTTGAAAACCACAGGTCTAAGTTATAGGGAAAGGTTAAGCAAGATTTTTATTCTGCGGAGCATAAAAGGTTGAGGTTGGATTGGGTTGAGGTATTTAAAATTATTGGGGTATAGATTGGACGTGGGTTGAGAGAAAGGGGCAAAAGTTTCGAGGAAATGTGAGGGGGGACTTTCACTCAGAGTGGTGGGTGTGTGGAATGGACTTGCAGATGAAGTGGAGGAGGCAGGCTCAATATTAGCACTTAAGGAGAAGTTGGATATGTATTTGGACAGGAAAGGAATGGAGGGTCCAGGGGCGAGTGTAGGTCAATGGGATGAGGTAGGACAAAGTGTTCGGCGTGGACTCGAAGGGCCAAGTTGGCCTATTTCGATGCTGTAATGGTTAGAGAGGTAAAACGTGTATGTGAACATTTTGGGTCCAGTGACCATAGATTAGTTTCCAATCAATTATGGATAAGAGTGGGGTCTGCTGCAACAGCACCACTCAATCAATGCGCCGGACACAGTTAATCAGGAAAGATGTTTATTCAGACTTGTTCCTCTCTTCGGTCTCTTGCCCACGACCTTACCAGAGAGAGGGGGATCTTTTTCTCTTCTATCCATTAGTGACTGGTGTCGCCCTCTATTCTGCTAATATTTCAAAACAGCACTGAGCCCACGTTAAATGTTCCACTTGAAACTCAAACATGTTACAGACTAAACCAAGCCAGTCATCTTTGCTAAAATTAATGATGAGGGAGAAAATGAAGGGAATAGAAAGCAAGGGTGTAACAGGGAGAGGATGCAGAAAATAATGCAGGCTGAATGAGAGGGGAAAGAAATCAGGCTTCAGATGATTAAGGAAGTCGAGGCGAAAGAAGGAGACCCTAGGACACTGCCACCCTATGTTGAGAATGAGGACTCAAAAGATTCCTTGTGGGCAAGGCTATCTGCATGTGCTCCCCAGCAGCCACTGTGACCAGTCCCGCATCTCACTTGGTTCAATAAAAGGTGGTTTCAGAATTGGCTCTGACGTAAACAATTTGCTCATTTTCAAACCAACTTTCCTCCCTCCGTCATTGACGGCCGTGACACTGTGCACGAGTGAGGAAGATGGGGTGAAAGATCTTGAACTGAAAGTTACCTGCAGTAATTGGAAACTTGCCTTCCAGAGAGCTTCAATCATGTGAATGTTTCACCAGTTGTTGGACTTTACCAGCGATGAAACAGCGTCCCACTCCCACAGTGTTTCCTGTTACTAACTTGGACAGGAGTAAAAAAATGATTCACGCAAAGAATTATAAACCAGGGGAAAGATATACATTGAAAACAACAAGAAATGTTGTTCATAGCCCACTTTGCTCCCGACAGAAGTCAAAATCCAATGGGCTTCATGAACTATATCAGATCAACTCAAAACACATACGGAACTTAGCCCCAGATTATTCCCCCGCCCCCCGTCCTATTAAATGTTGAATCCTGTTGTGTGAAGAAGGAGTTGCCTGGAATGTTAGCCCATCCCAGAAAGCTCACCAGACTTGGACTGCAGATCAACACTTAAGGATGACCAGCCGCAGCTTCATTTAATGCAATGCTTATTTCCCAACCCCCCCCCCCCCCCCCCCCCCCAGCAAAATTCTTCAGCATTGCTTCATTGAAACTGGTCTAATTCCAAATAAGATCAGCAATACTTTCGGACCGAGGACAAAAGAGAGAGAGCTGAGGTACCTTCGAAACCCAGAAACAAATACATGCAACATTCAGTGGCAGCTGTCCTTGCATCTAATCAAGCACTTTTGAGCCACTATGAACTCTTCCCGAAGAGAATTCATCCGACCATCCATGACTGCATTTCTGTCAACTCGAAAGCCGAGAGGGGATTTGGTAGAGTATTTAAAATTACAAGAAGGATGGATAGAGTTGATATGGATTGGCAATTCTATTGCAAGTGGGAGAGATTGAAACAAGAGGTCTTGTTAGAAGTAACATGAGGGGGAACTTCTTTACTCAGAATGGTGGCTGAGTGGAGTGAGCTTCTGGGAGAAATAGTGGCAGCAGGGTCCATTTTGTCATTTCAGAGAAAATTGGAGGGGAGGGGAATGCAGAGAGGTGGTACTGGAGGAGAGGATTTAGTTCAGAGCAGACGAGAAGGGCCAAATGACCTGTTTCTGTGCTGTAATTGTTATCGGGGTAAAATGTGTGGCAGTAACTTGGAAGCCCAACATGAACCTTCCGACTCCTAAAATCAAGAAATTTAAGATGTTAGATTTTATTTGAAAGATTTGGTAAATTTTTATAAATACTATCCAGATGTTTTTTCTTTTTTTCTTTACATCAGCAAAAATTAAATGAAATGGTTCTTGCAGTCAAGAGCAAGAGAATTCCCTGCAGCCTCCAAACCAGCCCTTGCCCACAAACCCCCCCACCCCCCCATTCTGGGATCAACCCATCAGCAGCGTCCACTTCAGAGACAAACCTCAGGCACAAACATCCCAAAACCATCATCCCAAGACAAGGGGTTAATTTTTTTAATCACTATGCATTCATTTGATGTTATTTCAAATAAAAAATTAGTTTTTAATGCATATGTGAAATTAAATAATTTTAAAAAAAAATAAGATGAATGAAGAATTATTTCAGGAATTATCAATCATCCACTACTCCCATTAACCCCAGACACCAGTACTGAATGAAAAACTAAACTGGCCAGATTGACTGAGCAAACAGAGCTAAAATTGGCCGAAAGGTGCTGATGCCATCATTGATTTAAATGCAAGTGACACTGAGGACTGCATTGGGACAGAGATGGTCCATGGACAGCCAATACGGACGCCTTGGGGAACAAAGCCCGCACTGCTAGTTGGGATGAATTAGATTATGACATAAGCAAATATTAGACACCCCCCCCCCCCACAGAGACACCCAGCCTTGATTTTCATTTTTTATATTGATAGAGAGATTAGAGACATGACCAAATGAAACGAGACCCCACCGCATGTTATCAGTTAAAGGCAACGTATTCCTCTCTAATGGAACTTTTACTACCTCTATTACAGGAAACATCCTCCCTGCCTCATTTGCCATTGGAACGTTAGGCCCGCTTGTCGTCACAGGGCCAGAAAACGCTTGAGTCAGAATACTGATCATCGTTTGAGGAGTGACGAAGGAATTTGTGAGCACGATAAGAATCCTGCTTCCCTCTGGTCTGAGATTGGATGGTAAGTCCTCAGCTACACATCCCTGCAACACACTCTCCTTCGCCAACAACTGCCTCACACTCCTATTCACCCCACCAGCTCTGTGCATTCCCCCTCATTCACCTGCGATTGTTCCCCGCCCCCCCCCCACAAACCCCTGTTAACCTGCCACCTCCACTGAAGAGTGGGTGAACACACAAACCCCTTGCAGACGGGGCCAGATTTGATCCAGAGTCATTGGCTTAACAGGACCATAACACCACCTGTGGCATAAATATTCCTAAACCAATGCTCTAGGGCACTGGGAGAGCAATGAGCTCAAATTCTGCATTTGAGAAGTTTGAACTGCTGCACAACCATCAGGATCTAAGAAAACCCTAGTTTGCTTAGTTTTCAGCTGTCATAGACCACAAAAGGCTTCCAAACCAAAATTGAAAGGACAAGCCCCAAAAACAAACAAATCTCTCATAAAGCTCTAACACTCGCCTATCTAGAAGTATCATCTCCTCAAACATCTCAATGCCACAGGTGAGAAAACTGTTTTAACTCCCACTCCAAATTAAAAAGGTGCTATTCCCTTAATTGAAGCTCTCTTGAAGGGCGGAGATAGGCTTTGTTTAAAGGGCCAGCCACAATTTACTGAGATATTTCACACCTGAATTAATTGTCCTCCTGATTCCAGCTCAGGGTTTAAAACAGGAGAGTTTCCCCACTCTCGTCACTTGCAGCTTTCAGGCAGAGATGAGGTGATGCTGCCATCAGTGGAAGGTAGGAAGCCTGGTTTTACTGTGGCTGCTTTTTCTGGGGTGGTTCTTTGAGTTGTTGGGGTGAAAGGAATCCGGTGTTTGTGGGTAGTTTGCAAACTGGTGTTCCATGTGGTTCGTGGGTATTGAGCCAGAGAAATGTGTTGCTTTCATGTGTGTGGTTTAAGGTGCCTGCAACTTTAGCTCTTGTCTTGGGATGATGGTTTTGGGATGTTTGTGCCTGAGGTTTGACTCTGAAGTTGTCGGACTCTGGCTTTCCCTTACTCTTAATTTAGTCTGTATGTGGTCTGAGTCCAGCGTGTTCTTTGAATGAAGTGATAGGAGAAGGTATTCGGTTCAACAGTCAATTTATTACACAGCACAAGAATAAAACTTAACAGAGCTCTGGGTCAGTCGTTAGTTCATAGGTCACCTGCACAGTGAGCTATTCCCCAAGACTGACCCCTATTGTCCAGTTGGCTCAGTTTATATAGATCAACCTTATCATACAGAACAAAAGTTGGCTTCCTTTGCTAGATCTTTTTGCATAAGGGTTATCACATGTCATCTCCTGTTTTGCAGATATCTGGGGTGTAGCGCTCCCATCTTAATCCTCCAGGCCAGACTATCCTGTTGTTTTGATCAGAAATTAATTCATCACCAGATATTTCTAATCACCATTCTGTTCCTGTCTGGCCAATTTCTGCTGTTCTCTTTAACACCTCCTCATGCCTTAATCTTCCTCCTAGACTGGTTTTCCATTCCCTTGGTTTCTTGCAGGCCATTCTTTGTTCTGGTCTGGCCTGTGTCTCCTGTGCTACTCACCACCTCCTTCAGTTGGAGCTTTCCTCCTAAATCGTTTTATGAATTTCCTCTCCCTGTATTTGGGAGCAGACAATTTTGCTCAGCCAACTTCGCTCCATGCTGTGATTGCCACTTAATCACATTCCTCTTTTTCCCTGAACCATGCAGTACATATCAACTTATTAATTAATCATTTCTTTCATAATGTTTTAACCCCTAGATTCCAACAAAGTGTAGGCTGCTGATGGTTTGATCCCAGAATTGGGGTGGGGAGGGGGGCGGGGGGTGTTATTTGTGGGCAAGGGCTGGGTTGGAGGCTGCAGGGAATTCTTTTGCTCTTGACTGTAAGAAGCATTTCATTTAATTTTTGCTGATGTAACCATCTTACCTTACGTGTGTGTAATATTGCACTTTGTTACAGGACAGTCAGTCAAATTTTGATCTTGGCATGTTTAACTGAAAATGACAGTGACCCAGGTTCAAATCTGTCCCTTGTGTCAGGATTTTCCCCCCATCACCTTTTACAAAATGGCAAGGTGAACAGGGGCATTTGTGTGGGTCAGGGTTTTTTTTTAAATTAATTTTTAAGAGTTAGTTATATTCTTGTTAATTTTACAAGAATATAATTCAAATCCCGATACATGTGGTTGATTAATACAAATTGAGATCTACCCAGACCCACCCTCTCCACATCCCATATGAGGGACCAGAGATCTTCAACAGATGTTTTATTTAACCATAATATTGTGAACATTTCAAAACTTCACTTCAACCCACCTTTTTTTTTTTTTAAATTTTTTTATTTTTCACACCATAAATCACAATAGCCATGATATACACTTTTTCTTTTCCACACATTTACAGTGACTTTTTCTCCCTCCCCCCTCCCTCCTCCCAAGCCACCCCCCCACCACCCCCCCCCCCCTCTCATCCATTTTAGGTATACAATCTAGGTTGCATTAATTCAGTCAGACAATGTTGTCATTCAACAAAAATACACCAGAAATTCTACAGAGTCCATTCTTTTCTTTTCTTCTCCTTCCATCAACTTAGGTAATGTTTGTTCCCGGTAGGTTTTCGCTATTGTATTTAATGTAAGGCTCCCATACTTGTTCGAATATTTCAATATTATTTCTTAAACTATATGTTATTTTTTCTAATGGAATACATTTATTCATTTCTATATACCATTGTGGTATTTTCAAATTATCTTCCAATTTCCAGGTTGACATAATACATTTTTTTGCTACGGCTAGGGCTATCTTGACAAATCTTTTTTGTGCATCTTCCAAGTCAATTCCAAATTCTTTATTTTTTATGTTACTTCGGAGAAAGATCTCTGGATTCTTTGGTATATTGTTTTTTGTTATTTTATTTAATATCTGATTGAGATCATCCCAAAATTTTTCTACTCTCTCACATGTCCAGATTGCATGAATTGTTGTTCCCCTTTCTTTTTTACATCGAAAACATCTATCAGATACTGTTGGGTCCCATTTATTTAACTTTTGCGGTGTAATGTATAGTCTGTGTAACCAATTATATTGTATCATACGCAGCCTCGTATTTATTGTATTTCTCATCGTTCCAGAACATAATTTCTCCCATGTTTCCTTTTTTATCTTTATATTTAAATCTTGTTCCCATTTTTGTTTAGTTTTACCATTTGTTTCCTCATTCTCCTTTTCTTGCAGTTTGATATACATATTTGTTATAAATCTTTTGATTAACATTGTATCTGTAATCACATATTCAAGGTTACTTCCCTCTGGTAAACTCAAATTGCTTCCTAATTTATCTTTCAAGTAGGATCTCAGTTGGTAATATGCCAGCGCTGTATCTCCAGTTATATTGTACTTATCTCTCATTTGTTCAAAGGATAAGAATCTACTTCCTGAAAAACAATTTTCTATTCTTTTAATCGCTTTTTTTTCCCATTTTCTAAAGGAAAGGTTGTCTATTGTAAAAGGGAGTAGCTTATTTTGCGTCAATATTAGTTTTGGTATTTGATAATTTATTTTATTTCTTTCTACATGAATCTTCTTCCATATATTGAGGAGATGGTGTAATACTGGAGAAGTTCTATGTTGTACCAATTTTTCGTCCCATTTATATAATATGTGTTCAGGTATCTTTTCCCCTATTTTATCTAATTCTAGTCTCGTCCAGTCTGGTTTTTCCCTTGTTTGATAAAAATCTGATAGGTACCTTAATTGTGCGGCTCTATAATAATTTTTGAAGTTTGGCAATTGTAAGCCTCCTTGTTTATACCATTCTGTTAATTTATCTAGTGCTATCCTCGGTTTCCCCCCTCTCCATAAAAATCTCCTTATTATTTTCTTTAACTCTTTGAAGAATTTTTCTGTCAGTTGTATTGGCAATGCCTGAAATAAGTATAGTATCCTTGGAAAAATGTTCATTTTAATACAGTTTATCCTTCCTATCAGTGTTAGTGGTAGCTCTTTCCAATGCTCCAAATCGTCCTGTAATTTTTTCATTAGTGGATTGTAATTGAGTTTATATAATTGGCCTAGATTTTTGTTTATTTGCATACCTAGGTATCTTATTGCCTGCATTTGCCATCTGAATGGGGATTCCTCCTTAAATTTTGAGAAATCCGCGTTATTCATAGGCATTGCTTCACTTTTATTTACGTTTATCTTGTATCCCGACACTTCTCCATATTCCTTCAATTTCTTATATAGTTCTTTTATTGATAGTTCTGGTTCTGTTAAGTACACTATCACATCATCCGCAAATAGACTGATTTTATATTCCCTGTCTTTTATTTTTATTCCTTTTATATTATTATCTATTCTTATCGATTCTGCTAGTGGTTCTATAGCTAGCGCAAACAATAAGGGTGATAGTGGGCATCCCTGCCGCTTTGACCTGCTTAAGTTAAATTGCTTTGATACATGTCCATTTACTGTCACTTTCGCTAACGGTCCCTCATATAATGCTTTAATCCAATTAATATACTTCTCCGGTAAACTGAATTTTTGCAATACTTTGAACAAGTAATTCCATTCTACTCTGTCGAAGGCCTTCTCTGCGTCTAAAGCAACTGCTACTGCCGGTGCTTTATTTCCTTCTACTGCATGAATTAAGTTAATAAATTTACAAATATTGTCTGTTGTGCGTCTTTTTTTGATAAATCCAGTTTGGTCTAAATTTACCATTTTCGGTACCTGTTCTGCTAATCTGTTCGCTAATAGTTTAGCTATTATCTTATAATCTGTGTTTAGCAGAGATATTGGTCTATATGACGCTGGTGAGAGTGGATCTTTCCCTTGTTTTAGTATCACTGTAATTATTGCTGTTTTACATGAATCTGGTAAGTTTTGTGTCTCATCAATCTGGTTGATTACATCCAGGAGGGGCGGTATTATTAGATCTTTAAATGTTTTGTAGAATTCTATTGGGAGTCCATCCTCTCCTGGTGTCTTATTATTTGGTAAATTTTTTATTATCTCTTGTATTTCTACTGTTCCAAATGGTTCTGTTAATTTATTTTGTTCCTCTATTTGTAGTTTTGGTAGTTGAATTTTAGTCAAAAATTCATCTATTTTCCCTTCTTTCCCTTCGTTTTCAGTTCGGTATAATTGTTCATAGAATTCTCTGAAGTTTTCCTTAATTTCTTTTGGATTATATGTGACTTGTTTGTCTTTTTTCCTTGTTGCCAATACCATTTTCTTAGTTTGCTCTGTCTTAAGCTGCCATGCTAAGATTTTGTGTGTTTTTTCACCTAGTTCATAATATTTCTGTTTTGTCTTCATTATATTCTTCTCCACCTTATATGTTTGTAATGTTTCATATTTTATTTTTTTATCCGCCAATTCTCTTCTTTTGGTTGTATCTTCCTTTATTGCTAATTTTTTTTCAATGTTTATTATTTCCCTTTCCAACTGCTCTGTTTCCTGATTATAGTCCTTCTTCATCTTGGTTGCGTAACTTATTATTTGTCCTCTAATGAATGCTTTCATTGCGTCCCATAGTATAAACTTATCTTCCACTGATTCCGTATTTACTTCAAAGTACATTTTTAATTGTTTTTCAATAAATTCTCTAAAATCCTGTCTTTTAAGTAGCATGGGGTTTAATCTCCATCTATACATTCTTGGAGGGATGTCCTCTAGCTCTATTGCCAATAACAGGGGTGAGTGGTCCGATAATAGTCTAGCTTTATATTCTGTTTTCCTAACTCTCCCTTGAATGTGGGCTGATAACAGGAATAGGTCTATCCTTGAGTATGTTTTATGTCTAGTATGAGTATTCCTTTTCTTTTGGGTTTTGTTTCCTCCATATGTCCACAAGTTTCATTTCTTGCATTGATTTAATTATAAATTTGGTTACTTTGTTCTTACTGTTAATTTTTTTCCCCCGTTTTATCCATATTTGGATCCAAATTCAGATTGAAATCCCCTCCTATTAGTATGTTCCCTTGCGTATTAGCTACCTTCAAAAAGATATCTTGCATAAACTTTTGATCTTCCTCGTTAGGTGAATATATATTAAGTAGATTCCAAAGCTCCGAATATATCTGACATTTTATCATAACATATCTCCCTGCTGGATCTATTATTTCCTCTTCTATTTTAAATGGCACATCTTTGCTAATTAATATAGCCACTCCTCTTGCTTTTGAATTATACGATGCTGCTGTTACATGTCCTACCCAATCTCTCTTTAATTTCTTGTGCTCCAATTCAGTTAAGTGTGTTTCTTGGACAAATGCTATATCTATTTTTTCCTTTTTCAGTAAATTTAGTAGTTTCTTCCTTTTAATTTGGTTATGTATTCTATTAATATTTAGAGTCATATAGTTCAGCGTAGCCATTTTATATTTTGTTTATCTTCTCTTTCCGTTTTTCCATCATTACCTTTCCTCCTTTTCCATTTCTGTTTTCTTATTTTCAACTCTTTACCAGACAACATTCCTACAACATCCAACATTTTCCTTATTCTCCTATTTCTATCTTCTTTATCCCCAACCTCCCCTTCCCCTCCTGAGTTGTCCTTTATCCCTTGTCGGACAACCACATCTCCCCTCTCCATTTGGATTTGCGAATCCACTCGCAAGCGTCAACTGATTTTGCAGTGACTGCTCTTTTCCCCCACCCAGCCCCCCCCAGAAAAGATTTCACTTTTTATATGTCACAAAGGTCACTCTTTTAATTCCCTCCTTATTCTCTCTATTCCATTACCTTCCCTTATTAATTCTTGTCTATACTATCTATGTTTTCCTCTAATTACAGATACTTTCACGTATGCCCATTGTCTCTATTCACTCTTATACCTCTTTACCCGCATACATATCAATCGTGGTCATTTTTACCCTCATTACCCGTCTTCATCCCTCAGTCTATTTTTGTAATTGTTCTGCAAATTTTCGTGCTTCTTCTGGATCCGAGAACAGTCTGTTTTGTTGTCCTGGAATAAATATTTTCAATACCGCAGGATGCTTCAGTGTAAATTTATATCCTTTCTTCCATAAAATCGCTTTTGCTGTATTGAACTCTTTTCTCTTCTTTAGGAGTTCAAAGCTTATATCTGGATAAATGAAGATTTTTTTGCCCTTTATACTCCAGTGGTTTGTTGCCCTCTCTTACTTTTTCCATTGTCTTCTCCAGTACCTTTTCTCTTGTAGTATATCTTAGGAATTTTACTACAATAGATCTTGGTTTTTGTTGTGGTTGTGGTTTAGGGGCCAATGCTCTATGTGCCCTTTCTATTTCCATTTCTTGCTGTAGTTCTGGACATCCTAGGGCCTTAGGGATCCATTCTTTTATAAACTCCCTCATATTCTTGCCTTCTTCATCTTCCTTAAGGCCCACTAACTTTATGTTATTTCTTCTGTTATAATTTTCCATTATATCTATTTTTTGGGCTAGTAATTCTTGTGTCTCTTTAGTTTTTTTATTAGATTCCTCCAATTTCTTTTTTAAGTCTTCTACCTCCATTTCTGCTGCTATTGCCCGTTCTTCCATCTTGTCCATTTTTTTCCCCATTTCTGTTAAGGTCATATCCATTTTATTTCTTTTCTTTTCTGTGTTGTTTATTCTTTTTCTTAAATCATTGAATTCCTGTGTTTGCCATTCTTTAAATGACTCCATGTATCCTCTAACAAGAGCAAGTATATCCTTTACCTTGCCTTTCCCTTTATCTATTTCACTGTATTCTTCCTCTTCTTCTTCCTCTGGGTTGGCCATCTGTTGTTTCTTTGATGCCCTTTCCTCCTCTTCTTTCTTGTTTCCATTGTCTTCTGTGGTCTCTTCTTGCTGCAGGTGTTCTGCAGCTGTCGTTGCCGGCTGTGGAGATCGACTCCCCAGCTGGTCCCCCCTCCCGTCGGTGTGTTTTTTTTTCATGCGCGGTTGCGCACTTTTACTCGGCTCTGTGAGCCATTGTTGTAGTTCTTTTTCTACCGACCTGAGGTAGTGGGGTCCTCTCTCCACAGCAGGCCTCTTCGGACAGGTAAGGCCTTCACCTTTTTCCTCCGTTGTCTTCTCTTCCTCTCTTCTTTCCGTTGATTTTGATTTTCCTCCTTTTGTCTCCATCTTCTTTCCACCTTTATACTCACTTTTCTTTAACTTGTATTTCTGTGCCTTTGTATTTTCTCTTGTTTTTCCCGACTTTTCTGGAGAGGACTGGAGTTCACCGTCCGGCCACTACTCCATCACGTGACTCCTCACTTCAACCCACCTTTAGGAAATGTGGGCTCCAAAGATAGAATGTTCATCTCGTGAACGATACATTATTTTCCTGTGGTGAACAGTTCCGAACCTCAGCCAGTTTGCAAGATATGGCCACGCACTTTCTAGCTGTACAATTTGCAGCAATTTAAACCTGGTAAATATTCAGTTTTAATTTAAATTTAATTCCTTAACATCTCTTTCTAATGGATCCTGTGGGAATTTTTAAAAAAAATACTTATTTCAACCAAGCTGCCCAACTTTAGGACATTGCCAAGTCAAATGCAGAAAAATACAAATGACTTGTTAACATTTGAAACAAATCCGATTCCATGTATTTTCTTTTGAGGTGTCTGGTGAATAAAATTGTATTGAACCAGTCTATCTCATTTATAACGATCAGTCCATTTTCTATGTTCAAATCTCCATCCCATCTTTGCCTCAGTTTATGAATTCCAAATTTCTCAGCTTTTGCAGTCATTTCTACATGACTGAATAAATTTATATTCCCATGACCTGTTTCAGATGGTCAGGGCTTGTTATGACCTGTTACTGTTCTATCTGCCACTGTATTTTACATTTTGCATATCCTCTTCCTAAAGACAAGGAAAGGACTTCTTGTTGGTCATCTAATCTCATGTACCAGTTAGGGTGAGGGAACACAAAAAAATCAACAGGAGTCTGGAAGAGTTGCTCACAGTTCACGTTAGTAATCATTCTCTGCCTGCCTGATTTCTGGTTTCCAATTTACCCAAATGTCTGAATTTCATAGCAGTCTTAAATTCTTCACTTCAAAGCAGAAACAATGCCATTCAGGGTCTGAGTGGTGCTGGGGGCTTATTGCAGCCTTTGGATCAAGTCTAACAATTTGCACCATTGTTTTGAAGATCAGGCAGGCATTTGGATATGTATGGCTCAGTAGAGGAGGTGAGAATTGATCCCTGTCTGGAATGTGCTTTTTAACTCTCTTTCCCAGCTTTCTGGCAAAGTCTGTGTGATGGTTTCTTCATCATAATTCCCAGAAGAAGATATTCTACAGCTAATATTCCACACACTTCACCAAATGGGGGTAGTTGTGTGAAAAAGAAGTTCCTGTCTGTGTGGATGGACAGTTTAAGGGTGAAAAAATGACCTGATGTCCACATATCGTAACTCAACCAAATTCTGTAAGGACACAAATGCTGGAGAAGCTCATCTGATCAAGCAGTGAACCTTTATAGAGTACAGATACTCGTAGCCCTGTTAAAAGGCTCAAGCCTGAAACACTGGTTGTGTATCTTTTTTTAAACTTTATTTATGAACATATAAAATACATAGTAAACAAAATAAACCAACCTCCCAAAAAAAACTATATTCCATCCCCCCTCCCCATAATTACCCCCCCCAAACTCCCTCGACTGAGGGAGAGAAAAATCATATCAATTCGTTGCGGCAGAATGAAAACACCAAACCTAATTTTCCACGTCATCGCAATGCATTTACTGGCCACTGCTAATACTAACTGAATAAACTCAATCTGAGGTTTATCCATTCTTAATCCCGTTGTTCAAGTTGTAATATACCGCATTAGAAAAAGCAGTGGATCGAACATAAAAAGAGTTTCTTTAAAGTAGTTTCAAATAAATCCTCAAAGGCTTAACTTTATCACACAACCAGACAGACAAAAAAAAGTATTAATTTGAATCCCACAATGAAAACATTAGTCTGAATTACTAAATCCTTATCTTTTTTTCCTGGAGTTAAATACAACTGATGTAAAAAAAAATTATAATTCACCCAATTATATCGCACATTCATCAATTTAATCCACCATCTTCACACATAGTAAGTAGTCCATTCTTCTTGGGTTAATTCTAAAGAAGAATCTCCCATTTAATCTAAAGTTGGTTTAGCCATTTTCTGTTGTCACAAACATTTCTGAAATAGATCCCTTTTTTTGCCCCATTTACAATTTTCAATTTTAGTTAACTTGGGTATCTTCAATTCCCGCCCAAATCCACCTGTGACAGCACTTGCATGGAATGACACCCGTTTACCATGTCCCTCTGTTCAACCTCACTCCTCAGTGCCCGACTGTTCACCGTGTCTATCTTTTCTTGGTTTGCCCTTCAAAATGTGACACCTCACACTTGTCTGCATTAAATTCCTTCTGCCATTTCTCCAGCTGGTCCAGATCCTTCTGCAAGATTTCCTGGCTGTCCACAACTCCTCCGTTCTTGGTGTCACCTGCCAACTTGCTAATCCAATTCACCACATTATTGTTCCAGCACCTATCCCTGAGGCACATATCTCATCACAGGCCTCCAGTCTGAAGAGCAATTGGTCTCACCAACTCACTGGCTTCTCCTGCACAGCCGTTGTTTCACATCCAAAATACAGAGGACATATGGGTGGATGTTAAAATTCTCAAAGGAACATTAGTTAAAATGGTGTCAAATCACAAGGAACAGAAGTTGGCCATTCAGCCCACTGTGTCTGCTATCCCCTGATCTAAACAGTTCTCGCCTCTCATTCCAAGTTCTGGCTTTTTCCCCTGATCCCTTGATACCCTGACTCATTAAACATCTATTAATTCCGCCCCCCCCCCCACCAATTAAACTCCCTCAACAATCCAGCAACAAATTCCATGACCTTCTGGTGAAATAAATTTCTCATCTGCTTTAAATAGGTACCTTCCAATTCTAAGACAATGTCTTTTTATCCAAGGGAAACATCATTCACATCTACTGTCCAATCCTTTCAGCATTGGAAAGGTTTCTGAGATCTCCTCTCCTTCTTCTATACTCCAATGAAGAGTGGAGATATATCATCCTGTTAAATCTCTGCTCTCTCTCCAACATCAGCACATCCTTTTTAAGATAAACTTCGCAGTTCTCCAAATGAGGTCACTCCCATGCCCCATCAACACCTCCCTACCCTAGAAACAAAGGCCAACCTAGAATTTGCTTTCTTTTCCTGCCGATCCAAGCTGGTGGTTACCCACTCACTATGTTTTCCTGAACGAGAACCCCCCCAAGTCCCTTGACACTTAAAATAATTACATGTAATTTCTGTAACAAATTTGAAATTTTTGGAAAGTTTTGGGAATCCTATTTATAAACTGTAGGAATTAAGTTGTAATCGCCCAACCTGAACCTTCTGACTCCTAAAATCAAGAAAATTTGTTAGATTTTATTTGATAGTTTTTTAGTAATTTTTTTATAAATACTTTCCAGATGTTATCTTTCTTTTCTATTGGGTTGTTGGGCAGGGGGAATTAAAAAAAATACTATGTATTAATTTTTCATTATCTTTGAATGAGAAATTTACGTACGCATTTAATGCATGTGAAATTAAAATTTTCAAAGAGAAGCTTAACATAACGTAATACATTTTGCTTATTTTCAAGAGTTGTGGAGAGTGAGGAGGGTTTTCATGGAGTACAAAAGGATTTGGACTGTTTGGAAAGATGGCAGATGGAGTTTAATGTAGGTAAGTGTGAGGGGCTTTATTTTGGTAAGAATAACCAAGACGTATGCATTGAAGGGGAGGGCATTGAAGAACAGAGGGATCTTGGAAGAATGGTTCAATAGACAATAGGAGCAGGAGTAGGCCCTTCTGCCTGTCGAGCCTTCAGTGACCGCCATTTCACAGGTCATGGCTGATCACTACTATCAGTACCCCTTTCCAGCCTTATCCCCATAACCCTGAACTCCTTTGCCCACAAGAGTCTTATCTAACTCTCTTTTGAACATAATCAGCGAATCTGCCTCTCCCACTCTCTGTGGCATACCATTCCACAGATTCACAATTCTCTGGGTAAAACAATGTTTTCTCATCTCCGTCCTAAAGGGCCTACCCTGTATTCTTAAACTATGCCCTCTAGTCCTCGTCTCCCCCATCACTGGGAACAAGTAATCCGACTTCACCCTGTCCATCCCCCTGATAATTTTGTATACCTCAATCATGTCCCCCCTCATCCTTCTAAACTCCATCGGATACAAGTCTAGTTTTTCTAGCCTTTCAGCATATGTCAACCCCGCCATCGCTGGAACTAACCTTGTAAATCTGTGCTGCACATCCTCTATAGCTAGTATGTCCTTACTCAAAATTGGAGACCAGTACTGGGTGCAATACTCCAGGTGGGGTCTCACCAGGGCCCTGTACAACTGCAGAAGGGGGTCTCTGTTCCTATACTCCAATCCGCTCTTTATGAAAGCCAACATGCCATTTGCCCATTTCACAGCTTTCTGAACGTGCTTGTTAGCCTTCAGTGACCGGTGAACAAATACACCCAGATCCATTTGCTCCTCCCCACTCCCTAGCTTGTCTCCATTTAAATAATACTCAGCTTTCCTATTATTGCCCCCAAAATGGATAACCTCACATTTGCTCACATTTAACGTTATCTTCCATTCAGCAGCCCACACCCCCAACCTGTCCAAGTCCCTCTGCATTTTCCTGACATCCTCCTCACACCCCACACCGCCACCCCGTTTAGTGTCATCTGCAAATCTGCTCATGTTATTAATAATCCCCTCATCCAAATCATTTACATAAATTACAAACAACTGAGGACCCAATACCGATTCCTGCGGCAATCCACTCGTCACATCCTGCCATCCTGAAAAAGACCAGCTTACTCCAACCCTTTGTTTCCTATTTCTTAACCAATTTCCTATCCATGTCAGCACCTTACCTCCAATACCATGCTCCCTGATCTTACCCACTAGTCTCCCGTGCGGTACCTTATCAAAGGCCTTCTGGAAGTCCAAACACACCACATCCACTGGCTCTCCCAAGTCCACCCTCTTTGTCACATCCTCAAAAAATTCCAGAAGGTTAGTCAAGCATGACTTACCCTTAAGGAATCCATGCTGACTAGCCCTTATACTATTATTTCTGCCTAAGTGTTCTGCTATGACTCCTTTTATGATAGATTCCAATATCTTCCCCACCACTGACATCAGGCTGACCGGTCTATAATTTCCCGTTTTCTCCCTCCCTCCCTTCTTAAAAATCGGCACCACATCAGCCACTCTCCAATCCTCAGGGACCTCCCTCGAATCTATGGAACTTTGGAAAATGTCGACCAGTGCCTCCACAATTTCCATAGCAACTTCTTTCAGCACCCTGGGATGCAGCCCATCAGGCCCTGGGGATTTATCAGCCCTCAGTCCCAACAATTTACTCACAACCTCCTCATTCTAGATCTGGATATGCATTAGCTCCCCTACTTCCCCAGGAAAGTTCCCCAAGTCTCTTGATACCGCATGACCTCTACCCCCTAACTGACCATAACCTATATCCTCCTTGGTGAAGACAGATGCAAAGTATTTGTTAAATTCCTCAGCTAACTCCTTGTTTCCGGTAATAATTCCACCCTTTTCCATTCTTAATGGGCCAATTTTAGAACGAACCAATTTCTTCCTCTTCACATATTTAAAAAAGCTTTTGCTATCCTCCATTATATTATTTGCTAATTTCCTCTCGTAGTTCATTTTCCCCTCTCTTATGACTTTTTTAGTTACCCTCTGATGCTCTTTGAAGGTTTCCCAATCCTCTAACTTCCCACTCCGCTTCGCTATCTTATACTTACACCCTTTGGATTTGATATTGCACTTGATTTCATTAGTTAGCCACGGCTGCCATTTGCATCTCCTCGAGCCTTTCCTCCACTTTGGAATAAATTTGTCTTGAATCCTGTAAAAAAAAAAATGTCCAAAAATACCTGCCATTTTCCCCAGTTGTCCTCCCAGCTAGTGTATCTTTCCATTTTATTTTGGCTAGCTCCTCCCTCATAGCTGCATCATCCCCTTTATTTAACTGCAGTACAGATGCTTCCGACTTCCTTTCTTTTTCCCTTTCTAATTGCAGCTCAAAAGTAACCATACCATGCTCACTATTCCCTAATGGCTCTCCTACATCTAAGTCACTTATTAACTCTGCGTTGCTGCACAGCACCAAGTCCAGAATCGACTTCCCCATGCTATGTTCCTCCACTAGCTGCTCCAAGAAAGTATCTCGTAGACATTCAATAAACTCACTCATGTGTTCCTGCCCCCGTCTGATTATCCCATTCCACCTTCATGTTGAAGTCCCCCATAACTACTGTATTGCTACCACTTTGACATGCCACTGTTAATTCCTGATTTATACTTCTACCGAGATCTGAGTTAATTTTCGGAGGCCTGTAAATGACTCCCATTATGGTCTCATGCCTTTACAATTTCTTAATTCTATCCAAACAGACTCTACCCACCTGTTTCAATATCTTTCCTTTCAAACGCCTGAATTTCATTTCTTACCAACAGAGCTACCCCACCTCCTCTTCCTAACTTTCTGTTTTTTCTATAGGACGTGTACCCGGGAACATTGATTTCCCAATCCTGCCTTTCCCGCAGCCATGTCTCCGTAACTCCGACAATGTCATAACCTCCCATTGCCATTTGCGCCTCAAGCTCATCCATTTTATTCCTTACACTCCGTGCATTCATACACAATACCTTGATACCATATCTCCATTCTCCCTCCATCTTTGTTCTCGATGCACTTGCCCCTACTCTCCTATCACTTTTAGTTCCCTTTTTCCTTATTGTTTCACCGTCTAACAGAACCACCCCTATATTCACTCTCCTATCTGCTTCCCTATCAGTCCTGTTCCCTTCCCCCTGCCAAATTAGTTTTAAATTTGAAGGTGGATTCCCATGGAGATAGAAGGCTTTGGGTACGCTGGCCTTTATAAATCATAGCATGGAATATAGGATCTGGGGAGGTGATGTTCAGAGTGTTGGTGAGGCCAAGTTTGGAGTATTGTATGCCGTTCTGGACTCCAAATTATAGGAAGGATATCAATAAGGTAGAGAGAGTGCAAAGAAGTTTGACGAAAATGTTGCCTGGATTGCAGTATTTTGAATACGTAGAAAGATTGAGTAGACTGGGACTTCATTCATTGGAGCGTAGAGGGTTGAGCGGGGATTTGATAGAGGTATTTAAAATTATCAAGGGAATAGATAGAATAGGCTCTTTCCCCTAAGGGGAGCAGAGATTGGAACAAGGGGTCATAAGTTAAGGGGCAAAACTTAAGTAATACAAGAGGATGCTTCTTCACTCAGAGTGGTGGCTGAGTGGAATGATCTACTGGAAGAATTTGCGCCAGGGTCAATTCTGTCATTTAAGATGAGGTTATATGAGTACATGGATGCGAGGGGGTGGGAGGGTTATGGGCAAGGGAAGTAGGTAGGTGGAACTCGTGGAGTTTCACGTAAATCGGTGCTTTAGGTGCCATGAGCAAGTTGGCTCTTTCTTGCACTCGACTTGATTACGTGAAACCTTTCTGGGATAGAATCAAGGAACTTATTAAAATTTAAACTTTCACTTGATCCTAAGGTATTTTTATTGGGTGATATGAAGAAATTGAGTTTAGAATTAAAATTAGATGAGTCTCAAATTGCTCTTTGAGATTGGCTTTAGCTGGGGCTAGAAAATGACGAGTATTCAATGGTGGCATTCAGAAAGGAGGTCTTGTATTCCATTAGAAAAGATAACGTATAATACAAGCCTCGTCTACCAGTGGAAATATTAAACAGGCAGAATACTATTCATAGTCTGAAAATGAGAGGTTATCTGTATAAAAGAGATCAGGAAGAACTTCTTTAGCCAGAGGGTCGTGGATGTGTGGAACTCACTGCGGCATACAGCAGTGGAAGCCAGATCGCTGGGAGTATTTTAAAAAGAACGACAAATATCTCATTAGTGAGGGCATCAAGGGATTATGGGGGAAAGGCCAAAAATGAGAACTAGTGTAGAGTAGCTTAGTGTAGATTTATGGAACAGACTCGATGGGCCTAGTGGCCTGGTTCTGTTCCTTTGTCTGTGATCACTAATGGAGTTATTTCAGAAATGTACTGAAAAAAAGCTCCTAAATTAGAAATTCATAAATCAAGATTAAAATGGGAATCTGATTTGAAAGTTAAAATATGAAAATCATTAAGTACAACTAAAATTATTAATGTCAGGTCGAGACTGGCACAATATAATCTTTTTTACATCGATAATACTTGAAACCCAATTTAAATAAATTTAATTTGACATTATCAGATTTGTCTTGGATGTAATAAAGTAGGTTCTTTTATGTGGATAAATGTGAGGTGATCCACTTTGGAGGCAAGAACAGGAAAGAGGACTATTATCTCAACGGTATCTGTTTAGGAAATGCAGAGAGACTTGGGTGTTGCTGTGCATCAGTCGTTGAAAGTGGGCACGCAGGTGCAACAGGCGGTGAGGAAGGCATTCATAGCAAGAGGATTTGAGTACAGAGATCCTGCTGCAGCCATACACGGCCTTGGTGAGACCACACCTGCAATACTGCGTGCCGTTTTGGCCTCTTTAATCCGAGGAAGGACATCCTCGCCGTGGAGTGGGTGCAGAGAAGATTCACTAGACTGATACCAGGGATGGAAGGACTTGCAGATGAAGAAAGGTTGGATAGACTAGCCTGTATTCTCTGGAATTTAGGAAATTGAAGGGGGATCTTATAGAAACAAAATTCTAAAGGGTTTAGACAGGCTAGATGCGGGTAGGTTGTTTGCAATGCTGGGAAAAACAGAACCAGGGGTTACAGTTTAAGGATAACCATACTATAACCATATAACCATTTACGGAGCGGAAACAGGCCATGTTGGCCTTTCGAGTCCGCACCAGTTCACTGATTTTATGCGCCCTCTTCAGGCATTGGGGGAAGGTTTTCAGGACCGAGATGAGGAAAGATTTCTTCTCTTGGAGGATGATGGATCTATGGAATTCTTTGCTACAGAAAGTAGTTGAGGCTGGTTCCTTGTCAATGTTCAAGAGTAGGTTAGAATTGGCCCTTGTGGCTAAGGGGATCAGGAGGTATGGAGAGAAGGCAGGAACTGGGTACTGATCAGCCATGATCGTATTGAATGGCAGGGTAGGTTTGAAGGGCCAAATGGCCGAATCCTGCACCTATTTTTCTATGTTTATATATTCTACTTGGGTTTGTCCAAAATAAATACATTTTGGTCCAAAATTAAAATTTTGAACACTCCCAATGGATCCTAGAATATTTTTCCTGGAAGAGACTAAAAATATTTGGATTAAACGGGATTTTTACAGGTTGCTTTAGCTGGTTCATATTTGGAGAACCAAGTCACCAAATTTCAGAATCCATGTGATTGAAGAAGTGCAGAGATTGGTTAGGATATTGCTGGGACTTGAAGGTGAACCCACCAGGGCCTACAGCTGGTCCTCAATGTTGTCGACACATTCTTGGAAAGTGTGACTTGAAGTGAAATGAAGGTTTTACCATGGGCTCAATGATCAAAAATAAGAAAAGTTCCTATTTTGGACACCAAATATCATCATTCAGGTGCCTTACCGTCCAGTGAGGGCGATCCTGTCTCTCAATCCACCACAATTTCTGAACCTCTGAATTGTAGTTGTGGCCTCCCCGTTATTTTCTGAGCTGAGACCAATATTGACGTTTAGGTCATGGTTACAGATGGGCTGGAAATACTGAAGGAGTTTCCTCTTGCCTTACTCAGTTGCAGTGTCCATACTGGATGGGTAACCCTGGCCATTGATCAGCAGGTCCAGAGAACACCGCACAGTACAGGCCCTTCAGGCCTTGATGTTGTTCTAGCCCATATATTCATTCCTTAAATATAACGTACTAAACCAATGGTTCTCAACGTTTTTCCTTCCACTCACATACCACTTTTAGTGGTGTGGGTGGAAAGAAAGTTCAAACCCTATTTTAAAATAATCATATGAACAATCTAGAATCGTCATTCTCAACCTTCCCTTCCCACTCACCTACCACATGAAGCAATCCCTTAATGTTCAGAGATTACTTAAGGTGGTAGGTGAGTGAGAAGATAAAGGTTGAGATCCTTTTTCTGCAGGCAAACTAATTCTGAATCCACACAACCAAGGTTCCACAGATCCTTTGCCTCATGACTATCAGAATGAATCTTCCCTGGGCAACCCTGTCAAAGGCCTCACTAAAATCCACACACCCCACATCCACTCCCCTGCCCTTCATTTGTTATTTCATTGTTTTCAAACACTTTCTTTCCCCCCCATTCTTGAGTCATCCCTGACTAATCACGGAACCAACAGTCAAAGGACAAGGCCAGTGCCATTTTTATTAATGAGATTTGATATTTGCTTAAGTTGTCGTTTGTTTCCATGAAATTACCTCAAAGATATTGCTGCGGGTCGCCTGTGGAGGCCACTCCTGTGATCGCGGTTCGTTTTACTGCGCTTTTTTGGCCAAAATGGCCACACTTTCACGCACGACCACGCGGTACATAGAAAGATTAATGATGCCTGGCGTCCCATTGGCCTGAAATATTCTATTAAATTTTACTAAATTTTTCAAAGAAAAGCTTAACATAACGTAATACATTTTGCTTATTTTCAAGTTGTGGAGAATGAGGAGGGTTTTCATGGATTACAAAAGGATTTGGACTGTTTGGAAAGATGGCAGATGGAGTTTAATGTAGGTAAGTGTGAGGTGCTTTATGTTGGGAAGAATAACCAAGACGTATGCAGTGAAGGGGAGGGCATTGAGGAACAGAGGGATCTTGGAGGAATGGTTCAATTGACAATAAGAGCTGGAGTAGGCCCTTCGGCCTGTCGAGCCAGCACCGCCATTTCACAGGTCATGGCTGATCACTACTATCAGTACCCCTTTCCAGCCTTATCCCCATAACCCTTAACTCCTTTGCCAACTAGAGTCTTATCTAACTCTCTTTTGAACATAATCAGCGAATCTGCCTCTACCACCCTCTGTGGCAGAGCATTCCACAGATTCACACTTCTCTGGGTAAAAAAATGTTTTCTCATCTCCGTCCTAAAGGACCTACCCTGTATTCTTAAACTATGCCCTCTAGTCCTCGTCTCCCCCATCACTGGGAATAAGTAATCCGACTTCACCATGTCTGTGCCCCTGTTAATTTTGTATACCTCAATCATGTCCCCCCTCATCCTTCTAAACTCTATCGGATACAAGTCCAGTTTTTCTAGCCTTTCAGCATATGTCAACCCCGCCATCCCTGGAACTAACCTTGTAAATCTGCTCTGCACATCCTCTATAGCTAATATGTCCTTCCTCAAAATTGGAGAGCAGAACTGGACGCAGTACTCCAGGTGGGGTCTCACCAGGGCCCTGCACAACTGCAGAAGGGCGTCTCTGTTCCTATACTCCAATCCCCTCTTTATGAAAGCCAACATGCCATTTGCCCTCTTCACAGCTTTCTGAACTTGCATGTTAGCCTTCAGTGACCGGTGAACAAGTACACCCAGATCCATTTGCTCCTCCCCACTCCCTCGCCTGTCTCCATTTAAATAATACTCAGCTTTCCTATTATTGCCCCCAAAATGGATAACTTCACATTTGCTCACATTGAACGTCATCTTCCATTCAGCAGCCCACACCCCCAACCTGTCCAAGTCCCTCTGCATTTTCCTGACATCCTCCTCACACCCCACACCGCCACCCCGTTTAGTGTCATCTGCAAATCTGCTCATGTTATTAATAATCCCCTCATCAAAATGATTTACATAAATTACAAACAACTGAGGACCCAATACCGATCCCTTCGGCACTCCACTCGTCACATCCTGCCATCCTGAAAAGGACCGGCTTACTCCAACCCTTTGTTTCCTATTTCTTAACCAATTTCCTATCCATGTCAGCACCTTACCTCCAATTCCATGCTCCCTGATCTTGCCCACTAGTCTCCCGTGCGGTACCTTATCAAAGGCCTTCTGGAAGTCCAAAGACATCACATCCACTGGCTCTCCCAAGTCCACCCTCTTTGTCACATCCTCGAAAAATTCCAGAAGATTAGTCAAGCATGACTTACCCTTAAGGAATCCATACTGACTAGCCCTTATACTATTATTTCTGCCTAAGTGTTCTGCTATGACTCCTTTTATGATAGATTCCAATATCTTCCCCACCACTGACGTCAGGCTGACCGGTCTATAATTTCCCGTTTTCTTCCTCCCTCCCTTCTTAAAAATCGGCACCACATTAGCCACTCTCCAATCCTCAGGGACCTCCCCCGAATCTATGGAACTTTGGAAAATGTCGACCAGTGCCTCCACAATTTCCATAGCAACTTCTTTAAGCACCCTGTGATGCAGCCCATCAGGCCCTGGGGTTTTATCAGCCCTCAGACCCAACAATTTACTCACAACCTCCTGCTTCTAGATCCGGATATCCATTAGATCCCCTACTTCCCCAGGAAAGTTCCCCAAGTCTCTTGATACCGCATGACCACTACCCCCTAACTGACCATAACCTATATCCTCTTTGGTGAAGACCGATGCATAGTATTTGTTAAATTCCTCAGCCATCTCCTTGTTTCCGGCAATAATTCCAGCCTTTTCCATTCTTAATGGACCAATTTTAGACCGAACCAATTTCTTCCTCTTCACATATTTAAAAAAGCTTTTGCTATCCTCCATGATATTATTTGCTAATTTCCTCTCATACTTCATTTTCCCCTCTCTTATGACTTTCTTAGTTACCCTCTGATGCTCTTTGAAGGTTTCCCAATCCTCTAGCTTCCCACTCCACTTCGCTATCTTATACTTACTCCTTTTGGATTTGATATTGCACTTGATTTCATTAGTTAGCCACGGCTGCCATTTGCATCTCCTAGAGCCTTTCCTCCACTTTGGAATAAATTTGTCCTGAATCCTGTCGAAAATGTCCAAAAACACCTGCCATTTTTCCCGAGTTGTCTTCCCAGCTAGTGCATCTTTCCATTTTATTTTGGCTAGCTCCTCCCTCATAGCTGCATAATCCCCTTTATTTAACTGCAGTACAGATGCTTCCGACTTCCTTTCTTCTTCCCTTTCTAATTGCAGCTCAAAAGTAACCATACCATGCTCACTATTCTCTAATGGCTCTCCTACATCGAGGTCACTTATTAACTCTGCGTCGCTGCACAGCACCAAGTCCAGAATCGACTTCCCCATGGTATGTTCCTCCACGAGCTGCTCCAAGAAAGTATCTCATAGACATTCAATAAACTCACACTCTTGTGTTCCTGCCCCCGTCTGATTATCCCAGTCCACCTTCATGTTGAAGTCCCCCATAACTACCGTATTGCTACCACTTTGACATGCCACTCTTAATTCCTGATTTATACATCTACCGATATCTGATTTACTTTTCAGAGGCCTGTAAATGACCCCCATTATGGTCCTCATGCCTTGACTATTTCTTAATACTATCCAGTCTCTACCCACCTGTTTCAATGTCTTTCCTTTCAAACGCCTGAATTTCATTTCTTACCAACAGAGCTACCCCACCTCCTCTTCCTAACTTTCTGTCTTTTCTATAGGACGTGTACCCGGGAACATTGATTTCCCAATCCTGCCTTTCCCGCAGCCATGTCTCCGTAACTCCGACAATGTCATAACCTCCCATTGCCATTTGCGCCTCAAGCTCATCCATTTTATTCCTGACACTCCGTGCATTCATACACAATACCTTGATACCATATCTCCTTTCTCCCTCCACCTTTGTTCTCGATGCACTTGCCCCTACTCTCCTATCACTTTTAGTTCCCTTTTTCCTTATTGTTTCACTGTCTAACAGAACCACTGCTATATTCACTCTCCTATCTGCTTCCCTATCAGTCCTGTTCCTTTCCCCCTGCCAAATTAGTTTTAAATTTGAAGGTGGATTCCCATGGAGATAGAAGGCTTTGGGTACGCTGGCCTTTATAAATCATAGCATGAAATATAGGATCTGGGGAGGTGATGTTCAGAGTGTTGGTGAGGCCAAGTTTGGAGTATTGTATGCCTTTCTGGTCTCCAAATTATAGGAAGGATATCAATAAGGTAGAGAGAGTGCAAAGAAGTTTGACGAAAATGTTGCCTGGATTGCAGTATTTTGAATATGTAGAAAGATTGAGTAGACTGGAACTTCATTCATTGGAGCGTAGAGGGTTGAGCGGGGATTTGATAGAGGTGTTTAAAATTATCAAGGGAATAGATAGAGTAGCTGTGAATAGGCTCTTTCCCCTAAGGGGAGCAGAGATTGGAACAAGGGGTCATAAGTTAAGGGGCAAAACTTGAGAAGTAATACAAGAGAATGCTTCTTCACTCAGAGTGGTGGCTGAGTGGAATGATCTACTGGAAGAAGTTGCGCCAGGGTCAATTCTGTTATTTAAGATGAGGTTATATGAGTACATGGATGCGAGGGGGTGGGAGAGTTATGGGCAAGGGAAGTAGGTTGGTGGAACCCGTGGAGTTTCACGTAAATCGGTGCTTTAGGTGCCATGAGCAAGTTGGCTCTTTCTTGCACTCGACCTGATTCTGTGAAACCTTGCTGGGATAGAATCAAGGAACTTATTAAAATTTAAACTTTCACTTGATCCTAAGGTATTTTTATTGGGTTACATGAAGAAATTGTGTTTAGAATTAAAATTAGATGAGTCCCAAATTGCTCTTTGAGATTGGGACCCAGAAGGCTGAGGGGGGCCGGGGACCCAGAAGGCTGAGGGCACCCGCGAGGCTGAAGGTGGGGGTTGGAACCCGCGTGGCTGAGGGGATCCGTGTGGTTGAGGGGATTGGGGAACTGCGAGTGTGAGGGGGACCCATGAGGGTGAGGGAGTCCCGGACCCATGGATGGGAATGAGCAGGAAGGGGTGCTGGTCAGTGGGACGAGAATATCAGTTCACCACAGACTGAAAGCTTTCAGTTCTGTAATGAGACGTCATTAACTGTGACACCGACAGCCCAACCCTCTTTCTCCCAGTTTCACTGCAGACATTGGAAGATGGTCCTGTTTAAAATAATCCAAATACCCCTGGGTGCGGACCCGCCGAAGCCACAGATTAGTTCCTCCATCTCAGATGGTGAAGTCTTCAGATTTTTCTTCAAAATTTTGTTGACATTGTAAAACAATTTGGAAAGTGCATTGACATATATTGTAATGTTCAATTCAAAAGGAAAAACTAGCACTAAGCAAGGTTGAAAAAAAACACACAGGAATAAAGTGCCAGCATCCTGGAGATGGATTTCACAGTGACTAAGGACAAGATTTGTTCTTGTCTCTAGCTGTGCACACACGAGGATGAGAGCAGTGTTTGAGATGCTCTAGCCAGAAAGAATTCCGATCCATATCCCCACGGTTTTATCCTCGGGCTGACGGCAAGGTTCAGACTGAAATAGCAGAGGATGAGAATCCAGGCAAAAGGACAGAAGCCCAGACCAAGCAACAATTTGGGCAGAAGGATTTAGGTCCACCGGTAGAGAGAGAGAGAGAGAGAGAGAGAGAGAGAGTGAAAGGATACTGTCAGAATGCCCATAGGATTTAACCTGTTTAAAAGCAGGTGGCACAAATCTGTGCAGAGGGGCACAATTTAAAGGCGATTGCAGATGTTTGATTGGGAAGCTGCAGGAATTCAGCCCATCAGAATGAAGTAAATGCAATATCCAAAGAGAGAAACCTTGGTCTTTTCTCTGGAGTGTTGCAGGAAGCTCATAGAGTGAATGGATTTTAGGCAGAGCTTGGTGGAGGAGCAGGCAGTGCTGAGGAAACACAAGGCTGCTGAAGGACTTGTATAAAGAGAACGTGCAGAAGGCTGCGGATGCCTGGAGCGCATGGCTGGGCAGGATGGTGGAGTCTGGAATAATAGGGACCTTTAACATTAGACAGGCACATTGATGCGAGAAAAATAGTGGGTTATGGGTGTGAGGGGGGAAAGGTTCAGTTTGTAGTAGGTTTGATCAGTTGTCTTGTGACACCAATACCCCTGAGCAAAAAGCTCTGCAAAAGTATGGACACCGCCCTGGATATCTCAGGTAAAAACCCTCCACCATTGAGAACATTTGCAGGGAATGCTGCTGTCAGAGAGCAGCAGCAATCAAGGATCCACATGACCCGCTCTGTTCTCACTGCTCCCATCAGGAAAGAGGTATAACCGGGTTCAGGAACAGCTGCTACCCCTTCACCACGAGACTCAACACACATTCAGGGACTCATTTCAAGACTCTCCCTTTTGCACTTTGAATTTTTTCTCTCTCTATTGCAGTTTTTTTTCATATCCACATTTTCAGAGATTACAAGTAGATGAGTCCAGTTGGGGAAACTTGGTTTTGGACTATATAATGGTTACTTTTAACCCCTTTTATTGTTCATTTATATTAGTGTCTGGGCCCCTATGTGGTCCAGGTACAGCTGACAGACCTTTACCAAAGGGTCACATTTATGTTTTTTTTTTCCGTAGGTAACTGCAGTTCATTTCCACAGCCCAGCGTGCTATCGGACATCCAGTTGATCGTGATACATCTCTTCGCGAAGGCCAGTGCTAATTTTATAAATGAGGTTAGATATTTGGTCAAGTTGTCGCTTGTTTCAATGAAGAGATTGCTCCAGGTCTCACGTGGAGGTCACTCCTGTGATCGTGGTTAATTTTTCTGCGCTTTCTTGCAAAAATGGCCTCACTTTCACGCACGACCACGTAGAAAAGTTTAATGAAGCTCATCATCCCATTGGCCTTCATAACTATCCTATCAACCTGAGCGGCAACCTTGAGGGATGTTTGGATTTGAACCCCAAAGTCCCTCTGTTTATCCTCACTCATGTAACCGACTGGTAACCTTTTACCCAGCCATCTGGTTTGTCCTTCCAAAATGCATCACCTCACACTTACCTGGATTGATCTCCTTTTCCTTCGACAACCTTCAGCTTCATCCACAATTCCTCCAACCTTCACATCATCTGCAGACTTACTGACCCATCTTCTGCCTCTTCATCCAGGTCATTTATAAAAATCATCAAGAGCAGGGGTCCCAGAACAGATCCTTGTGGCACTCCACTCCTCTCTGCTTTCTTCCAACAAGACAATTTTTTATCCACAGCCAAAGTCACCCTGATCCTTTGCCAAATTGCTTTCTGATGAGTCTCGTCAAATTCTTGCTAAAATCCATGTAGACCACATCTACCACACGACCCTCATTCATTTCCTTTGTTACCCCACTCAAATAAAACTCATTTAGACTCATGAGGCATGACCTTCCCATCACAAAGCCATGCTGACTGTCCTTGAGAAGTCTGTACTTCTGCAAATGCTCATAGATCCTATACTGGTCTATAATTCCCAAGATTCTCCCCATTACCTTTTCTAAACAAGGCGACTGCATTTGATGGTTTGCGCTGGATTTTGGGGGCAGGGGGCTGGGTGTTTGTGGGCAAGGGCTGGGTTTGGGAGCTGTAGGGGACTCAGGGAATTCTCTTTTCCTCTTGACTGCAAGGAACACTATGTCTAACTTCCTGCTGATGTGACTCTGTCTGCTTTATGACTGAATGAAGTGAATTTTGTGTCATATTGCACTTTATACCATGACAATCAATTGAATTTTGATCTTGGCATGTTTGGAAGAATGTTCTTAGTGACAGTGACCCAGGTTCAAATCTGTCACCATGTAAGGGGTTTGAGTGTTTTTTTTTCTCACCCTTGTTGAAGTCGATTTCCTGTCAAGGTACAAAAAGGTACAGTAACAAACCACAAACTCTAAAACACAGTCTTTATTGAGTCATGCCAGCAGGAATGAGGGCTACCAGTGTTGGGTGAACAGACTCACCTCACTCTCAATGTTTGAACGGCAGTTAAAGAACACAATCACATGGTAGAGCTTTTAAGACATTTTCCTGCCAACAAATTGGATAACATTTCTTGGAAGGTATTAGTACAGCTTCTGCTTTACATTTTGCACATCCTCTTCCTCAAGACATAGAAAGGATTTGTTGTTGGCAATTTAATCTCATGTGCCCATTATAATTAAGAACATCCTTCTGGTCTACAAAATTTCAACAGAAATCTGGAAGGGTTGCTCACAGTACACATTGGTATCATTCTCTGCCTGTCTGATTTCTGGTTTCCAATTTACACATGTAAATGTCTAATTTCATAGTCATTTTTAATTCTTGAAGTTGACAATGGTGGCTAACAGTTCAAAGCAGAAACTGCCATTCTGGGACTGAGTGGTGCTGAAGGCTTCTTGCAGCCTTTGGATCAGGCCTGATGAGCCTCCTTCAGGTGGCCAGAATACCCCCGATGTAAAGTCACATATTCTACCCGAATGCGGCTGTAAGGAGGCCATGTGAAAGAGCCTGATGCGGCTCGGAGGAGTACTTACCAATCTTCCTTCGGGAGGTATGATCTCCGTGTCTGAGCAATTCCCCCGAGGAACCTGAATGCAGCCGCCTGATGATAATCAGCCAGGGACCCAAATCCCCGCGCCTGACAGCCCCCCTCCTCGTGCCCGACAACCCACCCTTCCCGCGTCCGACAGCCCCATTCACCTCACCCGAGAGCCCCCATCACTGTGCCCGACACCACCCATCACTGCTGCCTGACAGCCTCCCCTGCCCCAACATCCTGTGCCAGCCGCACCTGCCCTGATGTCCTGCGCTGACAGGAACTGGAGTGCGCTCTGAGGCGCCTCTCCTGCAGCTGTCCCTTTCAGGCTGCCATCTGAAAGAACATTCCATAGGGCTGTTTCTGCTTCTGCAGACTGATTCTTGACGTAGAATGCAGCTGAAAGTGGCTCCAGTTGTAGTCAATTTGCACTATTGTTTTAGAGATGAGGCAGGCATAAGGATATGAGACTCAGTTGAGGAGTTGAGAATTGATTCCTGTCTGAAATGTCCTTGGTCACACTCTCTCCTAGCTTCCTAGCAAAATCTGTGTGATGATGTCTTCATCAGAATTATCAGAACAAGATCCAGCTAATATTCTGCACCCTTCATCAAATTGGAAAGTGAATGGGGGGATTTGTGTGGTCAGGGCTTAATATGACACAGAATGATGCAGGTCTGTGTGGATTCAGTTGAAATGAGAGGGCAGATAACCTTTAACTTATCCCTTATCCCCCAACAAACCCACTACCCCAATGCTAATCCCCCAAATGGCACAAGGTTGAACTGAGTCCTTTCAGGGTGAGAGGCAGAAGAGTGGCCTTTGTTCTGTACAAGGGCCAACAGATGCCAAGGACCGATCACCTCAAGGAGTGAACGAGGATTTAGAATAGGTTTTCCCCAACACAGAACAAAGTAGGAGCAGGAGGCTGTTTCTCCCCGTGAGCCTATTCTGCCTTTAGGTGAAGGACCACCAGAATGAGGAATAAAGAATGAAGCTGGAGGAACTCAGCAGGTTAGGCAGTGTCCATGAAGAGAGATGGTCAGTTAATGATTCAGGTCCGTACACAGACTGAAGCGAGAAGGGGAGCTGGCACAAAATTGGGAGGGCCCAGTGCCTCGGAAGCCACAGAGCATCACAAGACCACCCGACAGGCTGAACCTGTGATGGACACTATGAACTATGTATGTCATAAAGAACAGAATGTGCTCTGTGTCGCCACATCACCTCGTTGGGTTTTATCTCAAAGTGGTGAAAGGCTTTTATATAGATGTATGGACTGGCCAGTCCATATCTACCTGATCTTCTCCAACCTCTCCCTTACCTCCACCCTGGATTTCCTGGACTTGCCCCCTCTGAACCTGGCCCAGTCGTGTATCAGTAATGCTCAGGTTTTTGGTCATTGAAGGTGTTTAATCACTCCATCCTATTTGACGTGATTATTGTGTGCACCACAATGCTGATCCCAAAGGCTTTGGGCAATGTGTACACCTGGTGTAACTGTGCCCAAACTGTCTGGGCTGCACAAGTAGATGAGGAATCGAACTCCCACTTTGAGTTGACTCAGAGAATTAATGAAGGACACAGAGTTTCACCAAACCACACTCCAACTCTCTTTCGTTCTTGTATGCAAGATTCTTTGCACAAAACAGAGAGAGAGTTAATGATCGTATTTACACCAGTAGACTTCAAGTCAATGGCTTGAAGTAAATGGCTCGCGTGGCAGCACCCACTCCTGGCGACTGTGGGTCACTCTGATTAGGGCGTCCGAGCAATGCCAGCATAAATGTTGCCAATATTTAGGAGAAGTGTTGCCCAATTAAGGAATGGTTGTGGTGTTTTGGAGAATTTGTGTACAATGGTTGTTTTGGGAGAAGTGGAGGTTCTAATAAACAAAAACTGAAGGTTGTGTTTTGAAGGAAAGTATGGAGTGTTTTGCTAAAAAGGGACAAAAGTTGTATTTTTCAAACTATGTCCTGTTTTTGGGTCAAAACCGACATCTTTGCTGTGCAAAAACGTGTGCAATTTTCATTTCAAAAGCCAAAACTGTGATTTACAAATTGGGGTTGAAAAAAACATCTGTGCTTTGTCAAATATGAGACAATAAGATACAGGAGCAGAAGTAGTCCATTTGGCCCATTGTGTCCATTCCATCATGAACTGATCCATTCTCCCACTCACCTTTAATACCTTGACTATTCAGATATGTCACGGAGTTGTGTTAACCTTTAATATTAATTTAATATTTCTCGTATATAAAAAGGTCTTAGTAAATTAAATTACTGAGGTAAAATATTGTACCTGTATTCTTGATGAGTTAGCTTGGATGTTTCCAGGTGTACAGAAGCCATACCACTTGGGAACATTAAAGCAAAAACTGTGTCTGGGGCTCGAGAAAAATTTTTTCAATTGGTTTGGTTTGCCTCAAGAAATGAAATCAGATCAGGGAAAGAATTTTATGTCAGATGTATTTCAACCGTTAGTTTATAAACAAGGAGCTCAACAAATTGCATTGTCAGGATTTAAATATGGCAGTTCGGAAATTATGTAAAGATAAAATGCCCAGGGTTTCTTTGGAAAAATTGACTTGGAAATATGAGTTGGTGGGTGGGGGGGGGGGGGTGGGTGTGGTTTGTGTATTCCTCATTTTAAGAATTTTGAAAAGCAGATCAATTGAGATTTATAAATATATTGTATAATTTAGATGATATTCCAGCTTGGGTTTCTGTTGAATTTAATGCAATAGGGAATACGGATCCCCAAGATTTTATTTACAAATGGAATCCTAAGCTTTATTTGGAAGTGGGGAATCATCTATTTTGAAACATTTGATTGAGTTGATAATGAAATTGGCATGAAAGGTTTAATATTGAAATAGGCATTTTCCTTTTTCAATAGACAACCAATTCTGGAAGATTTGGAGATGGAAGGGTATTAAAAAAATTAGTTTTGAGGATGTGAGATTGAAATCTTTGAAAGAATTATCTTGTTATTACCAAGTTAAAGCTTTTTTATCTGTAAAAATAGGTCTTACTTTGATGTTACCTAATCAAAGTGAATTAGAATGACTGATTTGTTATCCTACTGGAGATAAATTTATTTCAGTAATGTATAACTTGCTTCAATCTAAGGCCCCCAAAACTGGAGTGAATAAATTTAGATGAAGATGGGAAATAGATTTAAATTCTCAAATAAGCGAAAAGGATTGGATGGATTTGTGTAAATAATATGACTAAGATATAGGTTGGTTCAATATAATTTTTTACATCACAAAAATCAAATAGATTAAATCCTGCCGTATCGGATTAATGTTTTCGATGTGGACCTGAGATTGGAACATTTTTGCATTCAACTTGGCAATGTCCTAAAGTTAGACAATTTTGGATTGGGGTACGTAATTTTAACAGGCCTTCATGTTATTTTTACCGAGTAATATTAAGCTCACACCAACACACAAGAGCAACTTGTCCGTGAACTACTCTTTGCAGACGATGCCGCTTTAGTTGCCCATTCAGAGCCAGCTCTTCAGCGCTTGACGTCCTGTTTTGCGGAAACTGCCAAAATGTTTGGCCTGGAAGTCAGCCTGAAGAAAACTGAGGTCCTCCATCAGCCAGCTCCCCACCATGACTACCAGCCCCCCCACATCTCCATCGGGCACACAAAACTCAAAATGGTCAACCAGTTTACCTATCTCGGCTGCACCATTTCATCGGATGCAAGGATCGACAACGAGATAGCCAACAGACTCGCCAAGGCAAATAGCGCCTTTGGAAGACTACACAAAAGAGTTTGGAAAATCAACGAACTGAAAAACCTTACAAAGATTAGCGTACACAGAGCCGTTGTCATACCCACACTCCTGTTTGGCTCCGAATCATGGGTCCTCTACCAGCATCACGCTTCCACCAGCGTTGTCTCTGCTCCATCCTCAACATTCATTGGAGCGACTTCATCTCCAACATCGAAGTACTCGAGATGGCAGAGGCCGACGCTGCTGAAGATCCAACTGTGCTGGGTAGGTCACGTCTCCAGAATGGAGGACCATCGCCTTCCCAAGATCGTGTTATATGTCGAGCTCTCCACTGGCCACCGAGACAAAGGTGCACCAAAGAAGAGGTACAAGGACTGCCTAAAGAAATCTCTTGGTGCCTTCCACATTGACCACCGCCAGTGGGCCGATATCGCCTCAAACCGTGCATCTTGGCGCCTCTCAGTTTGGCCGGGAGCAACCTCCTTTGAAGAAGACCGCAGAGCCCACCTCACTGATAAAAGACAAAGGAGGAAAAACCCAACACCCAACCCACCAATTTTCCCTTGCGACCGCTACAACCGTGTCTGCCTGTCCTGCATCGGACTTGTCAGCCACAAACGAGCCTGCAGCTGACGTGGACATTACCCCTCCATAAATCTTCATCCACGAAGACAAGCCAAAGAAAGATTAAGGTTATGAGGCCAAAATTAAGGCTGAGGGGGAAGGGGACGGGGACCCAGAAGGCTGAGGGGGGCCGGGGACCCAGAAGGCTGAAGGGGGACCGGGACATGGACCCAGAAGGCTGAGGGCACCCGCGAGGCTGAAGGTGGGGATGGGAACCCGCGTGGCTGAGGGGATCCGTGTGGTTGAGGGGATTGGGGAACTGCGAGTGTGAGGGGGACCCGTGAGGGTGAGGGAGTCCCGGACCCATGGATGGGAATGAGCAGGAAGTGGTGCTGGTCAGTGGGATGAGAATATCAGTTCACCACAGACTGAAAGCTTTCAGTTCTGTCATGAGACGTCATTAACTATAACACCGACAGCCCAACCCTCTTTCTCCCAGTTCCACTGCAGACATTGGAAGATGGTCCTGTTTAAAATAATCCAAATACCCCTGGGCGCGGACCCGCCGAAGCCACAGATTAGTTCCTGCATCTCAGATGGTGAAGTCTTCAGATTTTTCTTCAAAATATTGTTTACATTGTAAAACAATTTGGAAAGTGCATTAACATATATTGTAATGTTCAATTCAAAAGGAAAAACTAGCACTAAGCAAGGTTCAAAAAAAACACACAGGAATAAAGTGCCAGCATCCTGGAGGTGGATTTCACAGTGACAAAGGACAAGATTTGTTCTTGTCTCTAGCTGTGCCCACACGAGGATGAGAGCAGTGTTTGAGATGCTCTAGCCAGAAAGAATTCCGATCCATATCCCCACGGTTTTATTCCTCGGGCTGAGGGCAAGGTTCAGACTGAAATAGCAGAGGATGAGAATCCAGGCAAAAGGACAGAAGCCCAGACCAAGCAACAATTTGAGCAGAAGGATTTAGTTCCACCGGTAGAGAGAGAGAGAGAGAGAGAGAGAGAGAGAGAGTGGAAGGATACTGTCAGAATGCCCATAGGATTTAACCTGTTTAAAAGCAGGTGGCACAAATCTGTGAAGAGGGGCACAATTTAAAGGCGATTGCAGATGTTTGATTGGGAAGCTGCAGGAATTCAGCCCATCAAAATGAAGTAAATGCAATATCCAGAGAGAGAAACCTTGGACATTTCTCTGGAGCGATGCAGGAAGCTCATAGAGTGAATGGATTTGAGGCAGAGCTTGGTGGAGGAGCAGGCAGTGCTGAGGAAACACAAGGCTGCTGAAGGACTTGTAGAAAGAGAACGTGCAGAAAGCTGCGGGTGCCTGGAGCGCATGGCCGGGCAGGATGGTGGAGTCTGGAATAATAGGGACCTTTAACATTTAGACAGGCACATTGATGCGAGAAAAATAGTGGGTTTACGGGTGTGAGGGGTGAAAGGTTCAGTTTGTAGTAGGTTTGATCAGTTGTCTTGTGACACCAATACCCCTGACCAAAAAGCTCTGCAAAAGTATGTACACTGCCCAGAACATCTCAGGTAAAAACTCTCCACCATTGAGAACATTTGCAGGGAACGCTGCTGTCAGAGAGCAGCAGCAATCAAGGATCCACATCACCCGCTCTGTTCTCACTGCTCCCATCAGGAAAGAGGTATAGCCGGGTTCAGGAACAGCTACTACCCCTTCACCACGAGACTCAACACACATTCAGGGACTCATTTAAAGACTCTCCCTTTTGCACTTTGAATTTTTTCTCTCTCTATTGCAGTTTGTTTTCATATCCACATTTTCAGAGATTACAAGTAGATGAGTCCAGTTGGGGAAACTTGGGTTTGGTCTATATAATGGTTACATTCATCCCCTTTTATTGTTCATTTATATTAGTGTCTGGGCCCCTATGTGGTCCAGGTACAGCTGACAGACCTTTACCAAAGGGTCACGTTTATGTGATTTTTTTTTTCCCGTAGGTAACAGCAGTTCATTTCCACAGCCCAGCGTGCTATCGGACATCCAGTTGATCGTGATACATCTCTTCGCGAAGGCCAGTGCTATTTTTATAAATGAGTTTAGATATTTGGTCAAGTTGTCGCTTGTTTCCATGAAGATATTGCTCCAGGTCTCGCGTGGAGGCCACTCATATGATCGTGGTTAATTTTTCTGCGCTTTCCTGCCAAAATGGCCTCACTTTCACGCACGACCACGTAGAAAAGTTTAATGAAGCTCATCATCTCATTGGCCTTCATTTCGGTTGAAGCACTGCATTCAGATTTTACAAAGCAGTCTGAAACCCTTTTTCCACGGGAATCCCAGTTCATTGGCCATGCAGTGTCTCAGGTTAGGAAGCCCTTGGTGCCATTTCCACTGGGACACAAGATTGCTTTTCCACTGAACGCAACTCATCCCCGGGGAGCGGAGTGTTCTGCCTTCGACTGGAAACAGGTGATTCTCTGCTGTCTCTGTTCCACTGGTTTTACCATCAGGCCGACATCGGCAAACGTCGAGGATATGAGTTGGGGTAGAGGTGGCGTGAAATGACATCATTTGACACTGGCATTTGGACAGTCTCCCTTTTCCACTGGACCCTGTCCCAGTAAATTCCCGGGATTGGCCATGAGGGGCTGTACTTTTGAAGTTGAAACACTTTGCAGAGCAAAGTCTTGGAATTTAATTTCTTAAACTATGTACGCTATTCTGGCGCTCCATCCTGTAGGATGTAGATGGTTCCTTTCATAGCACCTGAATCAATCCCTGACTAATCACAGAGCACTTCTGGTGTAGGGATTGCTTCAAGTGGAATTTGAGTTTGAGAGCATTTTGAAAACCACAGGTCTAAGTTGTAGGGAAAGGTTAAGCAAGATTTTTATTCTGCGGAGCATAAAAGGTTGAGGTTGGATTGGGTTGAGGTATTTAAAATTATTGGGGTATAGATTGGACGTGGGTTGAGAGAAAGGGGCAGAAGTTTAGAGGAAATGTGAGGGGGGACTTTCACTCAGAGTGGTGGGTGTGTGGAATGGACTTGCAGATGAAGTGGAGGAGGCAGGCTCAATATTAGCACTTAAGGAGAAGTGGGATATGTATTTGGACAGGAAAGGAATGGAGGGTCAAGGGGCGAGTGTAGGTCAATGGGATTAGGTAGGACAAAGTGTTCGGCGTGGACTCGAAGGGCCAAGTTGGCCTATTTCGATGCTGTAATGGTTAGAGAGGTAAAACGTGTATGTGAACATTTTGGGTCCAGTGACCATAGATGAGTTTCCAATCAATTATGGATAAGAGTGGGGTCTGCTGCAACAGCACCACTCAATCAATGCGCCGGACACAGTTAATCAGGAAAGATGTTTGTTCAGACTTGTTCCTCTCTTAGGTCTCTTGCCCACGACCTTACCAGAGAGAGGGGGATCTTTTTCTCTTCTTTCCATTCGTGACTGGTGTCACCCTCTATTCTGCTAATATTTCAAAACAGCACTGAGCCCACGTTAAATGTTCCACTTGAAACTCAAACATGTTACAGACTAAACCAAGCCAGTCATCTTTGCTAAAATGAATGATGAGGGAGAAAATGAAGGGAACAGAAAGCAAGGGAGGAACAGGGAGAGGATGCAGAAAATAATGCAGGCTGAATGAGAGGGGAAAGAAATCAGGCTCCAGATGATTAAGGAAGACAAGGCGAAAGAAGGAGATCCTAGGACACTGCCACCCTATGTTGAGAATGAGGTCTCAAAAGATTACTTGTGGGCAAGGCTATATGCATGTGCTCCCCAGCAGCCACCGTGACCAGTCCTGCATCTCACTTGGTTCAATAAAAGGTGGTTTCAGACTTGGCTCTGACGTAAACAATTTGCTCATTTTCAAACCAACTTTCCTCCCTCCGTCATTGACGGCCGTGACACTGTGCACGAGTGAGGAAGATGGGGTGAAAGATCTTGAACTGAAAGTTACCTGCAGTAATTGGAAACCTGCCTTCCAGAGAGCTTCAATCATGTGAATGTTTCACCAGTTGTTGGACTTTACCAGCGATGAAACAGCGTCCCACTCCCACAGTGTTTCCTGTTACTAACTTGGACAGGAGTAAAAAAATGATTCACACAAAGAATTATAAACCAGGGGAAAGATATACTCTGAAAACAACAAGAAATGTTGTTCATATCCCACTGTGCTCCCGATAGAAGTTAAAATCCAATGGGCTTCATGAACTATATCAGATCAACTCAAAACACATACGGAACTTAGCCCCAGATTATTCCTCCGCCCCCCGTCCTATTAAATGTTGAATCCTGTTGTGTGAAGAAGGAGTTGCCTGGAACGTTAGCCCATCCCAGAAAGCTCACCAGACTTGGACTGCAGATCAACACTTAAGGATGACCAGCCGCAGCTTCATTTAATGCAATGCTTATTTCCCCCCCCCACCAAAAATCTTCAGCATTGCTTCATTGAAACTGGTCTAATTCCAAATAAGATCAGCAATGACTTTTGGACCGAGTACAAAAGAGAGAGAGCTGAGGTACCTTCGAAACCCAGAACCAAATACATGCAACATTCAGTGGCTGCTCTCCTTGCATCTAATCAAGCAATTTTGAGCCACTATGAACTCTTACCCAAGAGAATTCATCCAACCATCCATGACTGCATTTCTGTCAACTCGAAAGCCGAGAGGGGATTTGGTAGAGTATTTAAAATTACAAGAAGGATGGATAGAGTTGATGTGGATAGGCAATACCATTGCAAGTGGCAGAGATTGAAACAAGAGGTCTTGAGTTAAGAGGCAAAAGTTTTGAAGTAACGTGAGGGGGAACTTCTTGACTCAGAATGGTGGCTGAGTGGAGTGAGCTTCCGGGAGAAATAGTGGCAGCAGGGTCCATTTTGTCATTTCAGAAAAAATTGGAGGGGAGGGGAATGCAGAGAGGTGGTACTGGAGGAGAGTATTTAGTTCAGAGCAGACGAGAAGGGCCAAATGACCTGTTTCTGTGCTGTAATTGTTATAGGGGTAAAATGTGTGGCAGTAACTTGGAAGTCCGATGCGTATTTTGGAATGGGTCGATGGCCACACTGAAATAGGTCATTGTATCCAACTTGAAATAATTACATCGAATTCACGGACCAAATTTGAATTTCTTTGAAGATTTGGGATGTGTATTTACCAATTGTAGGAATTAAGTTGTAATCACCCAACATGAACCTTCCGACTCCTAAAATCAAGAAAATTAAGATGTTAGATTTTATTTGAAAGGTTTGGTAAATTTTTATAAATACTGTCCAGATATATTTTCTTTTTTTCTTTAAATCAGCAAAAATTAAATGAAATGCTTCTTGCAGTCAAGAGCAAAAGAATTCCCTGCAGCCTCCAAACCAGCCCTTGCCCACAAATACCCCCCCCCCCCCCCCATTCTGGGATCAACCCATCAACAGCCTTCACTTCAGAGCCAAACCTCAGGCACAAACATCCCAAAACCATCATCCCAAGACAAGGGGTTAATTTTCTAAATCACTATGCATTCATTTGATGTTATTTCAAATAAAACAATTTGTTTTTAATGCAAATGTGAAATTAAATAATTGTTTTAAAATAAGATAAATGAAGAATTATTTCAGGAATTATCAATCATCCACTACTCCCATTAACCCCAGACACTAGTACTAAATGAAAAACTAAACTGGCCAGATTGACTGAGTAAACACAGCTAAAATTGGCCAAAAGGTGCTGATGCCATCATTGATTTAAATGCAAGTGACACTGAGGACTGCATTGGGACAGAGATGGTCCATGGACAGCCAATACGGATACTTTGGGGAACAAAGCCCGCACTGCCAGTTGGGATGAATTAGATTATGACATAAGCAAATATTAGATACCCCCCCCCTCACAGAGAGACCCAGCCTTGATTTTCATTTTTTATATTGATAGAGAGATCCCAGACATCACCAAATGTACCGAGACCCCACCGCATGTTATCAGTTAAAGGCAACGTATTCCTTTCTAATGGAACTTTTACTACCTCTATTACAGGAAACATCCTCCCTGCCTCATTTGCCATTGGAACGTTAGGCCCGCTTTTCGTCACAGGGCCAGAAAACGCTTGAGTCAGAATACTGATCATCGTTTGAGGAGTGACGAAGGAATTTGTGAGCATGATAAGAATCCTGTTTCCCTCTGGTCTGAGATTGGATGGAGAGTCCTCAGCTCCACATCCCTGCAACACACTCCCCTTCGCCAACAACTGCCTCACACTCCTATTCACCCCACCAGCTCTGTGCATGCCCCCTCATTCACCTGCGATTTTCCCCCCCACAAACCCCTGTTAACCTGCCACCTCCACTGAAGAGTGGGTGAACACACAAACCCCTTGCAGACGGGGCCAGATTTGATCGAGAGTCATTGACTTAACAGGACCATAACACCACCTGTGGCATAGATATTCCCAAACCAATGCTCTAGGGCACTGGGAGAGCAAACAGCTCAAATTCTGCATTTGAGAAGTTTGAACTGCTGCACAACCATCAGGATCAAAGAACTTCCCACTCCGCTTCGCTATCTTATACTTACTCCCTTTGGATTTGATATTGCACTTGATTTCATTAGTTAGCCACGGCTGCCATTTGCATCTCCTAGAGCCTTTCCTCCACTTTGGAATAAATTTGTCCTGAATCCTGTCGAAAATGTCCAAAAACACCTGCCATTTTTCCCGAGTTGTCCTCCCAGCTAGTGTATCTTTCCATTTTATTTTGGCTAGATCCTCCCTCATAGCTGCATACTCCCCTTTATTTAACTGCAGTACAGATGCTTCCGACTTCCTTTCCTTTTCCCTTTCTAATTGCAGCTCAAAAGTAACCATACCATGGTCAATATTTCCTAATGGCTCCCCTACATCGAGGTCACTTATTAACTCTGCGTCGCTGCACAGCACCAAGTCCAGAATCGACTTCCCGCTGGTATGTTCCTCCACTAGCTGCTCCAAGAAAGTATCTCATAGACATTCAATAAACTCACTCACTTGTGTTCCTGCCCCCGTCTGATTATCCCTGTCCACCCTCATGTTGAAGTCCCCCATAACTACCGTATTGCTACCACTTTGACATGGCACTCTTAATTCCTGATTTATACTGCTACCGATATCTGAGCTACTTTTCGGAGGCCTGTAAATGACCCCCATTATGGTCCTCATGCCTTTACAATTTCTTAATTCTATCCAAACAGACTCTACCCACCTGTTTCAATGTCTTTCCTTTCAAACGCCTGAATTTCATTTCTTACCAACAGATCTACCCCACCCCCTCTTCCCAACTTTCTGTCTTTTCTATAGGACGTGTACCCGGGAACATTGATTTCCAAATCCCGCCTTTCCTGCAGCCATGTCTCCGTAACTCCGACATTGTCATAACCTCCCATTGCCATTTGCGCCTCAAGCTCATCCATTTTATTCCTTAAACTCCGTGCATTCATACACAATAGCTTGGTACCATATCTCCTTTCTCCCTCCACCTTTGTTCTCGATGCACTTGCCCCTACTCTCCTATCACTTTTAGTTCCCTTTTTCCTTACTGTTTTACCGTCTAACAGAACCACCCCTAAATTCACTCTCCTATCTGCTTCCCTATCTTTACTGTTCCCTTCCCCCTGCCAAATTAGTTTTAAATTTGAAGGTGGATTCCCATGGAGATAGAAGGCCTTTATAAATCATAGCATGGAATATAGGATCTGAGGAGGTGATGTTTAGAGTGTTGGTGAGGCCAAGTTTGGAGTATTGTATGCCTTTCTGGTCTCCAAATTATAGGAAGGATATCAATAAGGTAGAGAGAATGCAAAGGAGTTTGACGAAAATGTTGCCTGGATTGCAGTATTTTGAATACGTAGAAAGATTGAGTAGACTGGGACTTCATTCATTGGAGCGTAGAGGTTTGAGCGGGGATTTGATAGAGGTATTTAAAATTATCAAGGGAATAGATAGAGTAGCTGTGAATAGGCTCTTTCCCCTAAGGGGAGCAGAGATTGGAACAAGGGGTCATAAGTTAAGGGGCAAAACTTGAGAAGTAATACAAGAGGATGCTTCTTCACTCAGAGTGGTGGCTGAGTGGAATGATCTACTGGAAGAAGTTGCGCCAGGGTCAATTCTGTCATTTAAGATGAGGTTATATGAGTACATGGATGCGAGGGGGTGGGAGGGTTATGGGCAAGGGAAGTAGGTTGGTCGAACTCACGTAAATCGGTGCTTTAGGTGCCATGAGCAAGTTGGCTCTTTCTTGCACTCGACTTGATTATGTGAAACCTTTCTGGGATAGAATCAAGGAACTTATTAAAATTTAAACTTTCACTTGATCCTAGGGTATTTTTATTGGGTTATATGAAGAAATTGAGTTTAGAATTAAAATTAGATGAGTCTCAAATTGCTCTTTGAGATTGGCTTTAGCTGGGGCTAGAAAATGACGAGTATTCAATGGTGGCATTCAGAAAGGAGGTCTTGTATTCCATTAGAAAAGATAACGTATAATACAAGCCTCGTCTACCAGTGGAAATATTAAACAGGCAGATATTGCTGCGGGTCGACTTGTGGAGGCCACTCCTGTGATCGCGGTTAGTTTTACTGCGCTTTTTTGGCCAAAATGGCCACATTTTCACGCACGACCACGTGGTACATAGAAAGATTAATGATGCCTAGCGTCCCATTGGCCTGAAATATTCTATCAGCCTGTGTGGCAACGTTGAGGGGTGTTTGGATTTGAACCCTAAGGCACCTCTGTTCATCCACACTCTTAAGTAACTGACCATTAACCCTGTACCCAGCATTCCGGTTTGTCCTTCCAAACTGCATCACCTCACACTTTGCCAGATTGAAGCCCATCTGCTACTTTTCTGCCCAACGCTGCATCCTGTCTCTATCCTCTTGTAACCTTTTTCAACCTCAGCTCCATCCACAACTCCTCCATCCTTTGTATCATCTGCAGACTTACTGACTCATCCTTTTGCCTTTTCATCCAGGTCATTTATAAAAATCACCAAGAGCAGGTGTCCCAGAACAGATCCCTGTGGCACTCCACTGCTCTCTGCTTTCTTCCTACAAGACAATTTTTTATCCACAGCCAAAGTGACCCTGATCCTTTGCCAAATTACTTTCTGGATGAGTCTCGTCAAATTCTTGCTAAAATCTATGTAGACCACATCTACCACCCTATTGATTTCCTTTGTTACCCCCCTCAAATAAAACTCATTTAGACTCATGAGGCATGACCTTCCCTTCACAAAGCCATGCTGACTGTCCTTGAGTAGTTTGTACTTCTCTCCAAATGCTCATAGATCCTATACTGGTCTATAATTCCCAAGAATCTCCCCATTACCTTTTTTAAACAAGGCGACTGCATTTGATGGTTTGGGCTGGATTGGGGGCCGTTGAATACAAGCTGGCTGCTTGTGGGCAAGGGCTGGGTTTGGGGAATTCAGGGTCTCAGGGAATTCTCTTCTGACTGAAAGAAGCACTTCATTTAACTTTCTGCTAATGTATCTCTGTTTTATGTCTGAATGAAGTGAATTTTGTGTTATATTGCACTTTATAACATGATAATTGAATTTTGATTTTGGCATGTTTGGCAGAATGTTCTCAGTGAAAGTGACACAGGTTCAAATCTGTCCCCGTGTAATGAGTTTGTGTGGGTTTGTTTTTCCACCCTTGTTAAAGTTGAGCTTCTTTAAAAAGGTTCAGTAATGAACCACAAAGTCCAAAACACAGTCTTTATTGAGTTACGCAGCGGGAATGAGGGGTAGCAGTGGCGGGTGGACAGACTCATCTCACTTGTTCTGTTTGAACCTCGGGTAAAGAACACAGTCACAGGGTACAGCGTTTAAGGTCTTTTCCTGCAAACAAATTGGATAATATTTCTTGGAAGGTATTGCTACAGCTTATGTTTTACATTTTGCATATCCTCCTCCTGAAGACATGAAAAGGATTTGTTGTTGGTCATTTAATCTCATGTACCCGTTATAATTAAGAACATCCTTCTGGTCCACAAAAATTCAACAGAAGTCTGGAAGGGTTGCTCACAGTACACATTGGTCATCATTCTCTGCCAGCCTGATTTCTGGTTTCCTATTTACACATGGAAATGCCTCGTTTCAGTCATCTTAAATTCTTGAAGTTGACAAGGGTGGCCAAAACTTCAAAGCAGAAACTGCCATTCAGGAACTGAGTGGTGCTGGAGGCTTATTGAAGCCTTTGGATCAGGTTTCACAGACAGTAGTCAATTCGCACTATTGTTTTAGAGATGAGGCAGGCATTAGGATATGGCTCAGAATTGATTCTTGTCTGGAATGTCCTTTTTAACTCTCTCCCAGCTTGCTGGTAAAGTGTGTGAGATGGTTTCTTCATCATCATTTCCATAACAAGGTATTGCAGAATACTGCACCCTTCACCAAATGGGAAGGTGAACGGGGGTATTTGTGTGGTCAGGGCTTGTTATGACCTGTTGCTGTTCTGTATGTTTAAAGTTCCTGTCGAAATGAATGTACAGTTAAGGGGCGAAATGTCCTGATGTCAATTCTACGGTGTTTGCATATAGTAACCGTTGGGCACTACCAGTTGCCCCAATAATCACAGAGACAAAGAATGAGGGTGTGAGAGATGGGAAAATTGATCTAAAATTATGAACATGGAAGAAACTAAAGTTCATCAGTAAAATGGCTGTAACCAGTTCAAACAGGATAAGCTTGGGGCTTAGGATGCAGGAAAGCAGAGTCAGCACGATTAACATAAGAATCTTCTAGTCTTTGTGACAAGACCATAGGACTAAGATAAGGTAGAATAGAATGTAGGAAGTTGAGGTAGTCTGGATCAGATAAGGGTCTCCTAGCCCTGGACAGAAGTACCAAGTCATACATTTCTAATTAGCTAACCATACACAGATTTATACATATGAAATTAGCCAACCCTAGATAGAATGAGTCAACTCTGCATATCAAGAGACTGTAGCCCAGAGAATCAGGAAGGTGTGAATAAGGACAATGACATGATGGGGCACCCACAGGATACCCCCTGGTCCTCCAAGTGTACTGAAACTGCACGTAGGCAGGAAGGATTACCTATGCCAAACCCATCCAGGGGGCAGAAGAATGTAAGGGGGAGGGCATTCTGATACTGAAATTGACAGTATAAAAGTTGGGTGAGCCCCAGTATGTGTGTGTATTCCCAGGGTAAGGGGAAGCACCCAACTTTGCATTGTTGTAGTAATAAATGTTCTTTGTTCTCAATTTTTGTCTCGAGCAATTTCTTTAAAGGTACTTTAATTTCTAACAAATGGGGGCTCGTCCGGGATCACACTCCCTCCACTGACAGAGTGCCCCGACGACGAGAGTAGGTGCACCCCGGCTGATTCAGCTGGACTCACGGGCGACGGGTGGCTGGTCAGTGGAAGAAGCGAGTGATATCCGAGAAGAGGCATTGAGAACAAACGGCGGAAGGAAGCGCACTAGAGCAGTACTACTAGAACTCGGTAAGAGTATTTTACTTGTTTCTAAGCATGGGAATAACGGGCAGTAAAGATGAGAGTCCTGACACAGGACGTGACCACCAGATAGCTACGTACAGCCCGCTTGGGTTGATGTTATCTGAGTGGGGCACAGGAAAGACCCGTGGTAAAGACAAACTGACGATGGTCAGGTATTGTTGTATTGAATGGGTTAAATACCCGGTTAAAGGGAGCTCCGTGTACTGGCCAAAATTCGGATCCGAGGATGAATGGATGTGTGAAGCTTTGAACCTATGGCTCTATCAAAACCAGAAAGACAATGTTGAGAGCAGGGAATATGCAGCCTGCTGGCTCAAGGGATCCATTGAACAGCTGGTTTTGAATGAGAAAGAATTCAGGAATAAGAGAGAGGAGGAACCTCTTGTCCCTGAACCACAGGGTTGGGATGTGTTACATTCCCTCCCTCCACCCTATGTTCCTCCTATGCCAGCTCCTATCTTTCCTTCCCCTCCTATTACCTACCCTTCTGCACCTCCCCCTCCTCCCCTACCACTAGAGAAGAGAGAGGAGAACCGGAGTGGTATGGTGACTCGCTCACAAAGCGCTCGATTACCACCTCCGTTAACAGTAGAGGTAGAACATTGTAACTCAGAACAGCGTGAGACCCCTCAGGAAGAAGTGGCAGAACCCTGCGATGTATTCCTCAGGGAACAGGAACACAAATCTAAGAAACCAGAAATTAGCTGGATGCGACCCCTACGGGAGGTTCCCGTAGGAGAAGGTCTTGGGTTCGTAATTGTGCCCCTGACCAGCACTGAAGTACGTAATTTTAAGAAAGAATTAATCTCCCTGATAGAAGATCCCCAGGGATGTGCCGAACAGTTAGACCAATTTTTGGGACCAAATTTGTATACTTGGGAGGAATTAACAGCCATCTTTAAGACTTTGTTTACCTTAGATGAGCGGGGAATGATCCGACAGGCAGGCATTAAAGCATGGGATAAGGAACACCAAGGGGGACACGAGGCGATCCCTGGAGAAGCCAAATTCCCTCTCTCAAAACCTAATTGGGACAAAAATACCAGTGCTGGCCGCACACTGATGGAGGAATATAGGATTAATTTGATCAAAGGAATCAAGGAAACTGTCCCCAAAGGACAGAACTTCAAAAAAGCCTTTGAGGTTCCCCAAGGTCCTGAGGAGACCCCCTCTGCATTTCTCAATAGATTGCGCACGGCAATTCAACAATACGGGGGTCTCGACATAGAATCCCCAGCAGGGGAGCAATTGGTTCTAACGGGTTTCGTTACCAACTCAGCCCCAGACATCAGAAGAAAGTTACAAAAGACAGAAAATTGGCACGAGCAAGGAATTACTCAGTTACTACAGATTGCTCAGAGAGCATTTGTACAGAGGGCAGAGGATAAACAAAAAGGGAAAGCTAAAATTCTATTACAAACAGTCAAAGGAATAGTAGCTGACCATCACGAAAAAGATAAGGATTACTGGCCAACTTCTGTACGAGGTGAGGGGAGCCACGGGTGGGGAGGTGGAGGAGTAGAGGAGGATTCCGGGGACGACGTATGCCCCCTAGAAATTTTGGGAAAGATTGGGAAACGGGACCCCTCATTTGTTTTCATTGTAGAAAGGAAGGGCACTTTAAAAAGGAATGCCCACTGCGAGCAATGGACACACGTTCCTATGCCTTGATGGAAGCTGATCACGAATAGGGGGGTCATGGTTCTCAATTAATACATACCGTGGGGCTGCAAGGAGAACCGTTAGTTAATTTATGCATAGGACCCCACAGGGATAAGATGACATTTCTGGTCGATTCTGGAGCTGCCCGATCTAGCGTTCTATACCAACCCCAGGGGGTGAAAATAGAAGGGACAGTTACAGTTTCTGGGGTTGGAGGACGAGACTTTCCTGTCCCGGTATTGCGAGAAGTCACTATTCAAATGGGAGATAAGATCATAATTGAGGATCTTCTATTACTTCCCCAAGCCGGAGTATGCTTGCTAGGAAGGGATCTACAGGACCAATTGGCTATCGGTACTCGACCTCTACAATCAGGCATTGGAGTACAATTCTATGTTTTAAACGAAGAAGATCGCAAACTAATAAATCCAAGAGTATGGGCAGGGAATGGAAATAGAGGAATCCTTGATATTCCTCCGCTACAAGTCACGCTAAAAGATACTCAACGAATTGTTAGACAGAAACAGTACCCAATTCCGATGGCTGGCCGGAAAGGTTTACAGCCCGTAATTGACCAGTTGATTCAAGACGGTATACTCGAACCCTGTATGTCTCCCTTTAATACCCCGATTTTACCTGTTCAAAAGCCAGACGGCACCTACCGCCAAGTACAGGACATGAGGGAGCTTAACAAATTCATTCTTGCCCGTCACCCGGTTGTACCCAACCCGTATACCATCATGAGTAAAATTGACCCCCATAATCAATGGTTTAGTGTCATTGATTTAAAGGATGCATTCTGGACTTGTCCATTAGCCACAGAAAGCAGAGACATGTTCGCCTTTGAATGGGAGAACCCCTTTACTGGCCGTAAAAACCAATACCGGTGGACTGTCCTTCCCCAAGGCTTTACAGAATCGCCCAATTTATTTGGTCAAGTCTTAGAGCGGGTATTAGATGAAGCTCCTAAGATAGAAAATTGCCAACTCATACAGTATGTGGATGACTTGCTAATTACTGCAAGAACACAGGAATTAGCTAAAGATTTTACGATAGCACTTTTAAATTTTCTGGAGAAGAAAGGTCTGAGAGTCAGTGAGTCAAAATTACAATTTGTAAAATCCGAGGTTAAATACTTAGGTCATCTAGTTAGTCAAGGAACCAGGAAAATTAGCCCAGAAAGAATAACTGGTATTATACAGATCCCCCCTCCCAAAAGTGCCCAAGAACTCAGGAAATTCCTCGGGTTAGTGGGATTCTGTAGAATATGGATAGAAAATTATTCGATTCTGGTCAAATTTCTTTATGATAAGATTTCCAGTATAAGAACCGAAACCCTTGACTGGACGGATGAAGAGATTGAAAAATTCAACTTTGTTAAACGGTGCCTAACGAGTGCCCCAGTTTTAGCGCTGCCCGACCTAAACAAAACCTTTGATTTGTACACTAATACCAAAGCTGGAACAGCCACTGGAGTGCTCACCCAGAGCAGGGCTGGCTATAGACAACCAGTGGCTTTCCTGTCAAAGCTTTTAGACCCCGTTTGTCGCGGCTGGCCAGAATGTATACAAGCCGTAGCAGCCACTGCAATTTTGGTGGAAGAAGGACGAAAGATTAATTTCGGTGCCCCTATGATAGTGCATACCCCTCATACAGTCCGCAATATTCTATTGCAGCGGGCTGGAAGGTGGCTCACGGATTCGAGAATCTTAAAATACGAAACGATACTAATGGACAGCAATGATTTGACCTTAATTACAACCAAAACTCTCAACCCAGCAGCCTTCCTCATCTCTCCAACTAATGACCAGCCTTTGGACAATTTAGAACATGTGTGCTCAGAGGTTATCGACTTACAAACAAAAATTAGGGAAGACCTAACCGATGTCCCTTTAACTGAAGGGGAAAAATTGTTTATTGATGGTTCTTCACGTTGTATTGCAGGAACCCGCTATAGCGGGTATAGTGTAGTGGACGGTAAACAGGAACTGGTGATCGAAGCTGGTCGCCTCCCTGGTCATTGGTCAGCACAATCCTGTGAGCTATATGCCCTCTGTAGAGCACTCCACGAACTAGAGAACAAGGTAGGAACGATCTACACTGATTCTAAATATGCTTTTGGTGTAGTCCATACCTTCGGTAAGATATGGAAAGAAAGAGGGATGATAACTGGCAAAGGACAAAAGTTAGCTCATGAACAGTTAATTACCCAATCCTTAGAGGCTTTAACACTCCCGTCCGATATTGCCATTGTACATGTGCGGGGACATCAGACTGGTAACAGTCCTGAAGCTAGAGGAAACAGGCAGGCTGATGCAGCTGCCAAACAGGCGGCATTAGCAGAAAAGATTCATATATACCAGCTACTACCCACGCCGATAGAGATTAAAAAGAATCCCATCTTTTCACGGGAAGAAGAGGTCGCAATGAGAGATAAGGGATTTTGCCAGACTGCCGACGGGTTGTGGTGGACAGTAGACGGACGGCAAGTTATTAACAAAGCCATAGCCCGCCAAGTCATAGATCAGTTACATCAACAAACACATTGGGGAACCCAGTCCCTTATTGATGCTTTTGCACGTTCCCTTCACTGCCCTGGCATATACAATATTACTAAATCTGCTACTCGATCTTGTCCCATTTGTCAAAGGGTTAATAAGAAATCGATGCGCCAAGTAATACCTGGCGGTCGCGACATTGCCGTTCGCCCGTTCCAGCGCATACAAATAGACTTTACTGAACTTCCTAAGATTGGTATTTACAAATTTCTCCTTGTCATGGTCGATCATTTCACAAGATGGGTTGAAGCTTTTCCTACCCCGAATGATCGTGCCAACACTGTCATCCGAATACTCATTGAATGTGTCATTCCACGATACGGTATGATGCAGACCATTGATTCAGATAGAGGTACGCATTTCACCTCTAAGATTCTACAGGGTGTCTGCAAGAACTTAGGAATAGAATGGCAACTACATACCCCATGGCATCCCCAAAGTTCGGGTCGAGTCGAACGTATGAATCAAACATTGAAACTCCAACTCACTCGACTTCATGAAGAGACTGGTCTGTCCTGGATTAAATCATTACCATTAGCCCTGATTAGAATTCGGACAGCACCTCGTAAAGATCTTGCAGTCTCACCGTATGAGATGATGTTTGGACTCCCATTTATGGGGTTCCACACTGATTCTCCCATTCCTGAAGCTAATGACCAATACATTTCTAAATTTTTACGAGGGCTTTCTACTTCCATCCAAGATTTAAAGCAAAAAGGACTCTTAGCCTAAACACCACCCTTAGACTTTCCTATACATTCTATTAAACCTGGTGATTGGGTTTATGTAAAAGCATGGCAAGAGGATCAACTAAAACCTGCCTGGGATGGTCCCTTCTGTGTACTTTTAATTACAGACACCACAGTAAGAACAAGAGAGAAAGGCTGGACCCACATTCAAAGAATTAAACCAGCTTCTGAACCACAACATCACGACACACAGATTCAAACCCCAACCTGGCGTGCAGTTCCTCATCCATCAGACCTGAAACTTACACTGCGCCGTGACAAAGTGCCGTAATGTTACATTTTTTTTCGTTTCTTTAATGGTTTATTCAGTTATTGTTGTATTTTATTGCTGTTTTCAATGAGCTTTACATTTATTGTATGCCACAAACGAGCCTGCAGCTGACGTGGACTTTTTACCCCCTCCATAAATCTTCGTCCGCGAAGCCAAGCCAAAGAAGACATTTATTGTGGTTTATTCAGTTATTGTTGTATTTTATTGCTGTTTTCAATGAGCTTTACATTTATTGTGGTTTATTCAGTTATTGTTGTATTTTATTGCTGTTTTCAATGAGCTTTACATTTATTGTGGTTTATTCAGTTATTGTTGTATTTTATTGCTGTTTTCAATGAGCTTTACATTTATTGTGGTTTATTCAGTTATTGTTGTATTTTATTGCTGCATTCAATGGGTTTTACTTTCATTGTTGTTTTACTCATTTTTTGGAATATTGTTCGTTAATGTTTTAAGTCCCCCTGGAATAGGGGCAGCAGAGGTTACAATTGTGCTCCTTTAGAATGTAGACAGGGCATAGATTTAATGTATAGTCATAGTGGGGTATGGGTTAACAAGGGATTCCAATAAGGACCAGGGGAACTGAACAGCTTTAGTGGAGTATGTTATATAGAGAATTTAGGTTAAAAAGACTTAAGTTAAAATGTGATGATTAATCATAAACAGGGAAGCCAGAACGGACAGAGAGTTTACTAGCAGTCAAGGACAGAAGGATCTGCTGAATATGTTTTTTTTAAACCTATCTTTTCATGGTCATAGTGAGAGACATTCAGGAGACAAAGGATTGATAAGAAGTGTGAGAAACAGAATTTAGTGAATGTAGAGTTCACAGTGTACGTAACGAACGTGATAATTAATAATGCAGTTATACTTAGAATGTTTTTGTAATACTAACCAATTAAAACAGTATTAATAAGAAGGGGAAGGGCAAATAATAAGGGTATAAAAATCAATGCACTGTATGTATCGGGGCTTAACTGGTGAGAAACCAGTTGAGTCCAACTCTGCAGACTTGTAAATAAAGCTTGTCGTGTCATCAGTTTTAAAGAGACTCATGTGTGAGAAGTTTTATTTCTGACAAATGGGGGCTCGTCCGGGATCTACACTCCGGCCGTGAGGGGAGGCGAGAAGAGGGACATCGGAGGCGGTGCACCCCGCTGAGTTCAGCGGCTCCTAGTCCCTTGCTCGTCGCTTCGGGCGGCTTGAGCGAGTGGTATCCGGACAGGGTGACACGACAAGACGGAGAGGAGAAGTGTGACGGTTCAATCCCCGGGAAGACACCGGTAAGTGACGACTTACGATTGTGGTGTGGGGATTGGGTAACAGGATACACCTGTTTGGATAAAAACCTAACGGAATAGATTAAGTATAGATCTTTTGTCGTGGTGTGAGGACCCTGTCGCGGGACTCTAGGATAGACCCCAGGGAAACCTCGGCGGTAACCGAAGGAGGGATAGCACCTCCGACGAAGTGCCGAGAAGAGAGGGGTCAACCCCAGGAAAACCTCAGCGGTAACCGAAGGAGGGACAGCACCTCCGACGAGGCGTCTGAGAAGAAGGGAGTAGGGTCCAGAACGAGAGGGTCCTCAGCAACGATAAACAGATCTAGGTGGGAAAATGGGAGGATCAAAATCTAAGGGCTCGTCTGAAAATTCAGGACAATTCCTGGGAGTACCCCTTGACAGCCCTTTGGGGAGAATGTTTGAAAATTGGGATAGTAAAAGATATCGGGACAAAAACAAGAAAAAGATGGTCCAATATTGTCTCCTTTGGTCAAAACAACCTATTAAAGGTTCCTCGGTCTGGTGGCCGAAATTTGGATCTGATGAGGATTGGGTTAGACAAGCATTAAACATATATGTAAATTCGAGACCAAAGGTGAATCAAGAAGAGTCAGCATATGCATTTTGTTGGGTTCCCTGGCCAGGATCCTTAACAGAATGTTTTAAATTGTGGGTAGCAGGAGAAAAGAAATGGGAACCTCTGGACAACCTTCCCCCTCCTTATATTCCCCCGGTGCCTACTGCGCCCGAGGAAAGCTTATTACCGGAGGGGAAAGGTGATGAATCTGATTGCCCCAAAGAGGGCCGGGAAAAAAAGGATGAATTAAGGGAGTCGGACCCTAAACTTCCACCGGTAAACCGACCCTGGACAAGATCCCAGACTGGTCCAGGACCATCAAAGTTTTCAATAAACCTAAATCCCCTGAGAGAAGTTCCTATGGGAGGACCGGGAGGGGGAACGGGATATGTGAATGTTCCCCTAACTAGTACAGAGGTGCGGGGATTTAAGAAAGAAATGAAAAAGTTATTGGAAGATCCTATAGGACTGGCTGAACAGCTTGACCAATTCTTGGGACCAAACACATATACGTGGGAAGAGATGCAGGCAATAATGGGAACATTATTTTCACCCCAGGAGAGGCAGATGATTCGACGGGCTGCCCTCCTCATGTGGGAATATGAACAACCTGGGGACCCTAGACCCCATGAACAAAAATATCCCTTAAATGAACCCAGGTGGGACAAACGAACACCCGAGGGATTGGCAAGTATGAGACAATATAGAGAGTGGACAATTAAAGGGATACGGGAGGCTGTGCCAAAGGGTCACAATTTTACCAAGGCATTTGGGAACCACCAGGGGAAAGACGAGTCCCCTACTGATTTTTTGGAGAGGGTGAGAAAGAATGTCCAACAGTATGCTGGTGTGGACCCTAGTACACCAATGGGTGAACAGCTTATTCGAATTGAATTTGTTTCCAAATCATGGCAAGACATTAGAAAGAAACTAGAAAAGGAGGAGGACTGAAGTGAAAAACCCCTAAGTGAACTGTTAAAAAAGGCACAAAAAGTATATGTGCAGAGAGAAGAAGAAGATCAAAAGAAGGCGACAAAGGTTATGGTACAGACTATCCGACAGATGAATGCTGAATCCAGAGGGGAAAGAAAACAAAACCTTCCTCTAAACAATCCAAGATATCCAAGAGAGGGAAGACCCCGGAGGTTCGTTAAGTGCTATTACTGCAATGAGGAAGGACACTTTAAGAGGGAATTCCCCCGATACAAGAGGGAATTGCGTGCCCTCGAACTTATGGAAGAAGATTAGGGGTGTCGGGTTCCAAATGTTAGGGACCAAATATAAGAGGGAACCCCTGGTAAAACTAAAAATTGGTCCCAAGGGAGAAGAGGTGGTGTTTATGGTGGACACAGGAGCGGAACGAAGTAGTGTAATAACTGTGCCAATCGGAACTGAGCCTATAAAAAGTAATTTGACAATTTCTGGGATAGAAGGGGCTCCCAGAATGGTGTCAATAATTCCCCAAGTAACAGTGAAACTGGAAGAAAGAGAAGGGGTACAAGACCTCTTGTTATTACCTTCGGCTGGATTTAACCTCCTAGGAAGGGACTTACAGGCTCTCCTAGGTTTGGGTGCTCTCCCTGTGGACGGAGAAGTGCGAGTCCACCTCTGCGCTTTAAAGGAAGAGGATGAACGGCAGATTGACGAGAGAGTCTGGTATAAGGAGGGAAATCGAGGAGGTCTGGACATCCCACCTTTACATGTCACATTAATACCAGGTCATCAGCCGGTAAGGAAACGTCAGTATCCTATTTCTTTGGAAGGGAGAAAAGGGCTACAGCCGGTAATTGAGACTTTAATACGAGACGGACTATTAGAAGAATGCATGTCACCTTATAACACCCCTATACTCCCAGTAAAAAAGTCAGATGGATCCTATCGCCTAGTTCAGGATCTAAGAAGTTTGAATGCTATTGTTCAGACCCGCCACCCAGTCGTGCCTAATCCCTATACTATTATGAGTCGGATTCCCCCAGACCATGAGTGGTTTAGTGTTATCGACTTGAAGGATGCCTTCTGGACGTGTCCATTAGAAGAGGAAAGTAGAGATATGTTTGCGTTTGAATGGGAAAATCCATGGACAGGTAGACGGAGACAGTTTCGGTGGACTGTATTGCCCCAAGGGTTCACTGAATCTCCAAACCTGTTTGGACAAATGCTAGAACAAATCCTGATGGACTATCCACAATCTGATGATTCCCAACTAATGCAGTATGTGGATGATTTACTATTATCAGGACCCAAGGAACAAGAAATGAGAGGAGAGACCATTAGACTCTTGAATTATCTGGGGAAAAAGGGTCTACAGGTGTCCAGGAACAAGTTACAGTTTGTTGAGAAAACTGTGATATATCTGGGACACCAGATAAGTAAAGGACAGAAACGGATTACCCCTGAACGAATTGCGGGAATCACTAGAATGCCTTTACCCCGTAATAAGAAGGAAATAAGACAATTCCTGGGACTCTTAGGATACTGTAGGTTATGGATAGAGGACTACTCAGCTTTGGTGAAGTTTATGTATGATAAACTGACAAATGAAAATGACTATCCATTGAAATGGACCCAGGAGGAGGAGGGATGGTTCGAGGACTTGAAACATCGCCTAACACGAGCCCCAGTACTCACTCTGCCCTCTTTAAAACAGCCCTTCCAGCTATTTGTCACTCATAACCAAGGAACAGCTGTGGGAGTTTTAACACAGGAAAAAGGCGGTCAGCGACACCCAGTGGCTTTCCTTTCCAAAATGATGGACCCAGTGTCTCGCGGATGGCCGACGTGTATCCAGGGAGTAGCGGCTGCTGCTCTGTTGGTAGAGGAAGCACGTAAACTTACTTTTGGAGGAAAGATGACTGTGTACACCTCCCATTCTGTGAGTGTTTTATTAACACAAACTGCCCATCGATGGCTGACTGATTCTCGCATATTAAAGTATGAAACCATTTTAATGGTTGGAGAAGATTTACAGTTTGCAAAAATTAATAGCTGCAACCCAGCTCAGTTTTTATACGGCAGTGAAACAGAGAAAGAGGTGGAGCATGACTGTGTCGAGTTGACAGATCTTCAGACCAAGACCCGAGAAGACCTTTGCGATACTCCGCTGGGAGAAGGATATGAATTCTACATTGACGGCTCCGCCAGATGTGTTGACGGAATGAGAAGAAATGGGTATGCTATAATAGAAGGAAATACTTGGAAAGTAGTAGAATCCACGAGACTACCCGGAAGCTGGTCAGCACAATCCTGTGAACTATATGCCTTGCAGAGAGCCCTCAGAATACTGGCAAAGAAAATTGGAACGATTTACACAGATTCCAAATACGCATACGGGGTAGTGCATACCTTTGGTAAGATCTGGAAGGAGCGTGGTCTAATTACATCAAGAGGAAAGGAATTGGCACACGAACAGATGATTACTCTGACTTTAGAAGCCTTAACATTACCCCAAGAAATAGCAGTGGTCTACATACCAAGCCATCAAAGGGGAGATAACCCGACAGCAATTGGAAACAGACTGGCTGATGAAGAAGCCAAAAGAGCAGCCATGCAACAAGAAGTCCGTTTGCTGACTTTAATCCCAATAAGGCAAGGCATAAAGACAGCTCCCATTTTCACTGCTAAGGAAGAAAAGAACATGGATCAGCTGGGCGCAAGCCAGTTACCTGATGGAACATGGAAAACACCAGATGGAAGAATGGTTCTAAATAAAGAAATAACTCGCAATATTTTAAAACACCTGCATCATCAGAGCCACTGGGGCACCCAAGCCTTATGTGACACAGTGCTTCGAGAATATGTGTGTAAGGGAATCTACACCTTGGCCCAACAAGAGGTGCAAAATTGTTACCTATGCACAAAAATTAATAAGAAGATAATGAGGACAGGGACCATGGGAGGTCAACCATTAGCCACACGCCCTTTTCAACGTATCCAGATCGACTTCACAGAGTTACCTCAAGTTCAAAGATGGAAATATCTGTTGGTGATAATAGATCACTTTACCCGATGGGTAGAAGCCTTCCCAACAATAAATACTACAGTCTCTACAGTAGCTCGCCTCCTCCTAGAGCAGATAATCCCCAGATATGGTATAATGGATTCTATAGACTCAGACAGGGGTCCACATTTTTCTTCAAAAATCCAGCAATTGATTTGTAATGCATTACAGGTCTCTTGGAAATTACATACCCCTTGGCATCCACAAAGCTCAGGGAAGGTTGAACGTATGAATGGAACACTAAAAATCCAATTGACAAAGTTAATGGTGGAAACTAAAATGCCTTGGATAAAGTGTCTGCCCCTGGCCTTATTGAGAATTCGTACTGCCCCACGAAAAGATGTAGGGCTGTCCCCTTATGAAATGATGTTTGGGCTTCCCTTCTGGAGTACAGTTGAGGGGTGTCCCACCTTGGGGGAAGGGGATATATTTGTTAGGAACTATTTACAGGCACTGTCACGCTCTCTTACAGATTTACGAAAGAGAGGACTATTGGCACAAACACCGCCTCTAGACTTTTCTTTACACAAAGTGGAACCAGGAGACTGGATTCTCATCAAGACCTGGAAGACTGAAAAACTCCAGCCCCAGTGGGAAGGTCCATACCAAGTTCTCTTAACTACGGAAGCTGCAGCACGAACAAGAGAGAAGGGGTGGACACACGCATCCAGATTTAAGGGACCTGTAGAGGCGCCTCAGGACCCTGATACAAACTCAGATTGGACTTGTATTCCTGGAGAAAAACCTCTTACCTTACGATTTCGCAAAAAGACTTAATTCACAATGTTATTGTTATGTTCTTTGATTTTTCTTAGTTTGCCTATGTCTTTATCAGGTGTGAAATGTAAGAAATGCAGAGATACAGTGGTCCTGTTTCAGGACCACATTTGGGGAAGAAAGGAAGGTAATTTCATTTCCCATACCTCAGTTCCTGAGAAATGCTGGGCAGAAAATACCACCCAACATCCATATACCCCTTGTGTGGAAAAAGAAGGAAATAATATGGGTCATTATATACAGATTCCTAATACCACTCCTTTCCCTCTTAACGGTTGGAAAGGTGACTCAAGCCCACCATGCCCTGATGGACTCTGGTTTTGCATACACCAACGTACTGTTCCAATGAAAAGTTACACTCCACACTCGAAATTGCCTGTCCCTTTAAGACAGCCGGACTTAGTTCGAGTCCATCCAAATAACCATGTAAGTTTCGGTAATGCAATTGGGGGAGATAACCGTTTTGTAGATCTGGCAACTAAAATTGCAGGAACTTTTAATGTAACCAATTGTTGGGTCTGCGGGGGTCCACGGATGTCAGAACAATGGCCTTGGTGGGGGGAACCCCTCAATTCATTGACCATGATTTCCCGGATTTGGACAACTAACCGAACGAGATCAAGAGAAACCTGGTCTCTCTCTAACGTCCCCTCTGGTTTTTATTGTCTCTCACGAGCCGGAAAATACCCAGTAGGAGAAAGTCCCTGCAAGGCTGTATGGATTCGCATTTCGCCTGGTGTTTTCACTTGGTTTCCTAAACCTCAGACTTGGTTCTTATCCACTGTTTTTAAAACTAATTGCCTACCCCTGTCTAATAGCAGTATTCAGTTTTGGAATTGTAGCACTTCCACCATCACAGGACCATACCAATCAAATCCCGTTCTTAAAAGAGTTTGGGAAAGGGGGTATGGAGTATCCCCAAATGGATTATTCTGGGTATGTGGTAATAAAGCTTATACTCGTCTTCCCTCACAGTGGAGTGGAACTTGTTTCCTAGGAATAATCCGCCCAGAATTTTTCCTTCTACCCCACGATCACGGTCATAAATTAGGCGTGAAGGTCTTTGATACATTACATCGTCAACCCCGCTCTACCACGGTACATTTGGGACAATGGAGAGATGATTGGCCTCCAGAACGCGTAATTCAATATTATGGTCCCGCTACATGGGCTCAAGATGGATCCTGGGGTTATCGTACTCCTATATATATGTTAAATCGTATAATTCGCTTACAAGCAGTCCTTGAAATTGTTACAAATCAAACAGCTATAGCCCTGCAATTACTTGCATCCCAGCAAGGTCAAATGCGCTCTGCTATATATCAGAACCGTCTAGCCCTAGACTATCTCCTAGCCACGGAAGGAGGTGTATGTGGCAAACTTAATTTGACTAACTGCTGCTTACAGATTGATGATAATGGAAAAGCCGTTCGTAAAATCGCTGATAATATTCGTACATTGTCCCATGTACCGGTTCAAACCTGGCATCCTTTCCCACAATTTAATTGGATGGACAAATGGTTTGGAGGAACCTGGTGGCGTACCTTCTTGTGGGTCATCGGAGGTATTTTATTCCTCCTACTTATTTTGCCCTGTATTATTCCCTGTCTACGCAGCCTGGTGATTTCCATGGTCGAACAAGCTATGCAACCAGGGGGAATGGGAGACCCTGTAAGACTTTTATTTCAGCGTGAGATTAATGTATCATAAAACATTTCTCTTCCCTAGCTTAGAATCCCCATTCATATCTATACATATATTCAACACATTTTAAAGAGAGAAAGGGGTGGATTGTTATATAGAGAATTTAGGTTAAAAAGACTTAAGTTAAAATGTGATGATTATTCATAAACAGGGAAGCCAGAACGGACAGAGAGTTTACTAGCAGTCAAGGACAGAAGGATCTGCTGAATATGTTTTTTTTAAACCTATCTTTTCATGGTCATAGTGAGAGACATGCAGGAGACAAAGGATTGATAAGAAGTGTGAGAAACAGAATTTAGTGAATGTAGAGTTCACAGCGTACGTAACGAACGTGATAATTAATAATGCAGTTATACTTAGAATGTTTTTGTAATACTAACCAATTAAAACAGTATTAATAAGAAGGGGAAGGCCAAATAATAAGGGTATAAAAATCAATGCACTGTATGTATCGGGGCTTAACTGGTGAGAAACCAGTTGAGTCCAACTCTGCAGACTTGTAAATAAAGCTTGTCGTGTCATCAGTTTTAAAGAGACTCATGTGTGAGAAGTTTTATTTCTGACAGAGTACATCTAATTTGTATCTTAGCCTCCACAGGTATTAAAGACAGGAGTTTTGAAGCGATAGCACAAAGGACATGGTGGGACAAAGACAGACAGAATTGTAGTCAGGATTGTACATGTAACAGAGAGAGAGAGAGTTAATACATATGCTAATGTACACAGACAGGCTGCAACTCACAAGTTCAATGATACATATGATAATGTTAGCAGACAAGCTGCAACACACAGTTAAATCACAAGAAACAATCCCCCCCAGCTTGGTCACTTTTCATCACCCCGTGAAGGGGAGCACCAGTTTCCAACAACGTGAGCTGCTTGACACTTTAATATCAGGCTCCAAACAGCCTTCGGAGATCGGTGGCCCTAGGGTTCGGGGCTGAAGAGGACATCAGATACTAGCCACAATTCAACGGAACCGCCTGACTACTGCTACTCGTTTGCTGCTGAAGGCAGCGTTTCTCACAGACTTCGTCAGGACAATGCTTACAAAAGTCGGGTGGTTAAAAGACACTGCTTCAATGTTTCAACGTGAATCTGCCCATGCCCATGTTCAGACGTGGCAACTTCGGACTGATGTGGGATGGACTAGACTCTTTACTGAGAACTGGAGCCTGATACTCACAACCCTAATAAGCAGCTGGACTCGCTACTCTGACCTTCATGGTGCTCCCCTACCTAAAAAAAAACTTTACACAGATATTACAAGTCGGTTATTGACCAGCTGGGTTAAACTACACCTTACACTTGAAAGATCAGTACTACTGATCTAAAAGAAAAGTGAGGAAGGGGGGGGGGGATCAGTCACACTGACACTAGTAGCCAAAGATCAGTAACACTGATCATGGTGAAGGATCAGTATTACTGATCTAAAAGAAAAGTGAGGAAGGGGGGGGGGGGGGGATCAGTCACACTGACACTAGTAGCCAAAGATCAGTAACACTGATCATGGTGAAGGATCAGTATTACTGATCTAAAAGAAAAGTGAGGATTGTGAGAGATGGGAAAATTGATCTAAAATTATGAACATGGAAGAAACTAAAGTTCATCAGTAAAATGGCTGTAACCAGTTCAAACAGGATAAGCTTGGGGCTTAGGATGCAGGAAAGCAGAGTCAGCACGATTAACATAAGAATCTTCTAGTCTTTGTGACAAGACCATAGGACTAAGATAAGGTAGAATAGAATGTAGGAAGTTGAGGTAGTCTGGATCAGATAAGGGTCTCCTAGCCCTGGACAGAAGTACCAAGTCATACATTTCTAATTAGCTAACCATACACAGATTTATACATATGAAATTAGCCAACCCTAGATAGAATGAGTCAACTCTGCATATCAAGAGACTGTAGCCCAGAGAATCAGGAAGGTGTGAATAAGGACAATGACATGATGGGGCACCCACAGGATACCCCCTGGTCCTCCAAGTGTACTGAAACTGCACGTAGGCAGGAAGGATTACCTATGCCAAACCCATCCAGGGGGCAGAAGAATGTAAGGGGGAGGGCATTCTGATACTGAAATTGACTGTATAAAAGTTGGGTGAGCCCCAGTATGTGTGTGTATTCCCAGGGTAAGGGGAAGCACCCAACTTTGCGTTGTTGTAGTAATAAATGTTCTTTGTTCTCAATTTTTGTCTCGAGCAATTTCTTTAAAGGTACTTTAATTTCTAACAAAGGGAACGATAGTCTTCATAACACAAAAGACTTGTTGACCTGGGTCCAAACAAGGAAAGGAAGCGGTGACTCGACCTTTATGGTCTGGGTCACAGGGGAGGAGTCCAGGAAGGAGTCTAGGAGAGGATGTCATCAGGAGGGCGGGCCAGCCTGTGCCTGTACTGGCCAGTACATACAAAAAAACCATATCAAAACAGTAACTCAACCAAATTCTGCAAGAACGCAAATGCTGGAGAGGCTTAGCAGGTCAAGCAGTGAACTTTATATAGTACAGATACTTGCCCTGATAAAGGGCTCAAGCCTGAAACGCTGGTTGTGTGTCTAACTGAATACTGTCTAGAGCAAACAAACCAGGTTCTCCAATCAGAATTGGGTGGGGAGTTATGTGCATTACAGTCCTATCGAGGCAACATTTCCCTGCCTCTCTTTCCTTGCCTCTCTTTCCCTGCCTCTCTTTCCCTGCCTCTCTTTCCCTGCCCTCTTTCCCTGCCCTCTTTCCCCGCCTCTCGTTCCCCGCCTCTCGTTCCCTTCGTCTCTGTCCCCTCCTCTCTGTCCCCTCCTCTCTGTCCCCTCCTCTCTGTCCCCTCCTCTCTGTCCCCTCCTCTCTGTCCCCTCCTCTCTGTCCCCTCCTCTCTGTCCCCTCCTCTTTGTCCCCTCCTCTCTTTCCCTACCTTGATTTCTCCACCTCTTTCCTCTATTCTTATTCCAATCATCTGTACCAACGCCTCTATTTCCCTGCCTGTTTCGCCGCCTCTGTTTCGCCGCCTCTGTTTGTCCACCTCCGTTTCCTCCCCTCCGTTTACACTTTGATGTTTCCACCCCTCTGTTTCCCTACTTTGCTTTCTCCTCCTCTGTTTCCCCACCTGCTGTGGCAGATCTGCATCTGGATGCCTTGAGTGAATGGTGTATGCCTGGCTGTCATCTGCGGAGGAGATGTCCCGGAGACTGGAGTGAACCTGGCCTGGAGGTTCCAGAGTCTGTGCCATTGTTGGCACTTTTTTCTTCTCATTATGTAGGTGCATTTTAGTCTTGTGTAGTTTTGATCTTTTGTCTGGAGTTGAAATGGCATCTTGTGTTGCCTGATGTGGAATCACGGTTTGCTGGTTAGCATTGTAGTTTCTGGAGGCTGTCATTTCATTTTTGAACTGTGTCCTGGTTTAAAATGACAATACAGGCTACTACTCTTCTTCTATACATGTCTTTTAAATATCCCCACTGTCTCAGTGGACACCCCCTCTGCAATTACCTCCCTTTCTATAGCTGGGATACTATCCCTGACCAGTAACATTATTCGCCCCCCACCCCACTACCCCTCATCCCCTCCAAACTTACCAGCAAACTCCAAGACCTGGGAGTTAACACCTCCAGACAACAATCAGTGAAGGTTGGTAAGAATATCCCCTCCACGAACTCCGTCAGTACCAGAGCACCACAGGGCTGTGTTCTTAGCCCCCACTCTACTCACTTTACACCCACGACTGTGTGGCTCGGTACATCAATAATATCCCCTACAAATTTGCTGACGATACCATGGACGTGGGTTGTATAAAGGAAGCGGATGAGTCCATATGCAGGAGGGAGTTTGAAAACCGAGCTGAATGGTGCATCAACAACAACCTCGCAACCAATGTCACCAAAACCAAGGAATTGATTGTTGACTTCAGGAAAGGAAAACCAGATGTTTAAAATCCAGTGATGATTGGGGGAACAGGGGTGGAGAGGGTGAGCAACTTTAGGTTCTTGGGAGTCACCATCTCAAAAAATCTTCCTGGACCCAACACCAATGACCTCGATAAGAAAGCACGTCAGCGCCTCTACTTCCTCAGGGGTTTGTGGAGGTTTGGGATGACACCAGAAACCCTGGCCAATTTCGACAGAGATGTGGTGGAAAGTGTGCTGACTGGCTGCATCATGGTCTGGTATGGGGACACCAATACCCCTGAGAATAGAGCCCTCCAAAAGGTCGTGGACACAGCCCAGGACATCACAGACAAAACTCTCCCCACTATTGAGTTTATCGACAGGGAATGGTGCTGTCAGAAAACATCAGCAATCATCAAGGATCCACACTCTCTCTTTCTCCTCTCTGCTGCCATCAGGAAAGAGGTCTCGGTACCTCAAGACTCACACCCCCAGGTTCAGGAACAGCTGCTCCCCCTCCACCTTCAGACTCCTCAACAACAAACTCAATCAGGAACTCATTTCAGGACTCTTGCAGCATTTTATTGATTTTCTTTGTTTTCAATTCTTTTATCTTTCCAGGTTTCCACTGAACCGTTTATTTTTGCACGACCCATTCGTGGGAATTCGGCCGTGTCCACAGGAAAAAGGGAATCTCAGGGTTGGATGTGATGTTGTGTATGTTCTCTGCCAATCAATGGGAAATCTCCAAATCTTCAATCTTGGTGCAAGAACCCACGAGGTGCAAACCAACCATCTCCTGTCCAAGCTGCAGATTGCAAGGGCTGTCAAGTGCTGCCACCGCCTGTTCACACCGAGTACTGCATGCATGAAGCGAGAGGGGGATAGAGAGAGAGAGAGAGGTATAATACCACCACCTGGTGTCCGGACTCGCGAACTACAGGATACATGATTTTTATTTTTCATGGGAGTGTTGGAGAATGAGAGGAGACTTGATTAAGGTTAACAAAATAGAGCAAGATGGATAATATGGAGCTCCAATGAACAGGGAGGTCTCACCTGTGAAGGAGCAAGTGTGAGATCTCCCAGTTCATTCTTGCTCGGGCAGTGGTGGCCAATTCAAGACAGCTCCAATTAGGGGAAGAGAATATGCTGTTTCAGGTCATGGGTTTGAAACGGTTTCCCCAGTTGTGCCATTCAGACTCAAGAGAGCAGATGCTTGCAGACAGGAAGGAAACCTAGTTTTATTGTGGAGAATTGCTTGTTTTTCGGGGTGAAGATTGTTTGTGGTCTGAGATTCCTAAATACTTTACAATGGAAGCAGCAATTTTCCTTGTGCCTGATTGCTACATAGCGGATAAAATGTCTCAAATCTATCGCTCAGCCAGTACTTTGGGTCATTGATTTGGAGAGAGAGTGATGGCTTGGCAATATTTATAGCATGGTGAGTCCAAAGCTCTCAAAGTGACAGTGTAGAAGGAGTTTGTCTGTTCTTTGTGTTTTCTGCCACCCTTGAGAACTTAAAAAGTGTCCGTGAATTGTGGTATTGGTGAGACACAAGCTTGTTTTGCCCTCTTTTTGTTCTGTATGTCTATAAAGTTTCAGTTTAGGGATAAAATGTCCAGACACTGTTCTGTTCAAAAGTCTAGTAACCAAATCAGATTCTCCCGAGTTCTTGTCATGGATATGCATCAAGAAGCCTGTTTTGCAGCAGTCGTGTTGCATTAGAGGTGCACATACAATTTTCAAAAATAATGAGTTTGAAACCAGAAAAAGATCAGGTCGTGCCCAAAGGTTCATCTGTGCTGTTGAATTGAATTGATGCCCCCAGGTCCAGAATGTGCACTTCCACCCCATGGTCTTGAGCTTTCCAAATCGCCAATGAACTTACGGCCCCCTTGAGCTGTGGAGTGTGGGAGGAAATCCACACGGACACCAAGAGGATGTAGAAACTTCTTGCAGTCAGTGCTGACTTGATCCTGGGGTGACTTGTGCTGCAGAGGTGGGACTACTGTCCTGCCTTCACCTTGTGATGGCTGATTTTTGTCCGATGGTGGATGGAGGTCTGACATGATATTCCCTTGGCCTTGAGGGAAAGAAGAGTAGAAATTGCAAGGGCTCTGACAGAAATATTTAAAACCTGTTTATCCACGGGTGAGGTGCCAGAGGAATGGATGTAATCTAATGTTCCTTTGTTTAAAAACGGCTTCAAAAGCCAACCAGGTGAGCCTGACAGTGATAGGTTAATTATTGGAGGGTAATCAGAGAGTACCTCGAAAAGAATCTGTTCAAATAGCTGGCCTTGATCAACCATAGCATAGAATACAGGAGTCGGGCAGTGAGGTTGAGACTAGACAAGGTATTGGTGAGGCCCTGTTGAGAGTACTGTGTGCAGTTCTGGTCACCAAATGAGAGGAAAGCTATCAACAAAGTAGAGAGGGTGCAGAGAAGATTTACGTCAATGTTACCTGGATATCAGCAACTAGATTACAAAGAAAGATTGAGCAAATGAAGTCTTTATTCTTTGGATTGTAGATGGTTGAGAGGGGATTTGATCGAGGTCTTTAAAATTACTAGGAGGATAGAACGAGTTGATGTGGATAGACTTTTTTCATTGCGGGGAGCAGGGATTGAAACAGGAGGTAAAAGTTTGGAAGTAACATGAGGGAGAACTTCTTTACTCAGAGTGGTGGCTGAGTGGAGTGAGCTTCCGGGAAAAATAGTGGCGGCAGGGTCCATTTTGTCATTTCAGGGAAAATTGGAGGGGAGGGGAATGCAGAGAGGTGGTACGAGAGGAGAGTATTTAGTTCAGTGCAGACAAGAAGGGCCAAATGACCTGTTTTTGTGCTGTAATTGTGATAGGGTTAAAATGTGTGGCAATAACTTGGAAGTCCGATGCGTATTTGGGAATGGGTCGATGGCCACACTGAAATAGGCCGTTGTATCCCACTTGAAATAATTACATCGAATTCACGGAACAAATTTGAATTTCTCTTTTGAAGATTTGGGATGTGTATTTACCAATTGTAGGAATTAAGTTGTAATCACCCAACACGAACTTTCTGACTCCTAAAACCAAGAAAAGCAAGATTTTATTTGAGAGTTTTGGTCAATTTTTATAAATACTATCTAGATGTTTTCTCTCTTTATTGTTTTCTATTGGGCAGCTGTGGGAGGGGTTACTTTTTAAATCACTATGCATTAATTTTATCTTATTTTCAAATAAGAAATTTAAGTTTTTTAATGCATATGTTAAATTAAATGTAAAAATGTTACAAATAAGATAAATGAAGAATTGTTTCAGGAACTGGCTATCTTCCACGAGTGCCATGAACCCCAGGCAGCAGGAATGAACGAAACACAAAACTGGCCAGAACAACTGAGGAAACACGGCTAAAAGTGCCCAAAAAGGTGCTGATGCCACCTTGATTTTAATGCAGGTGACACCGAGGAATGCGTTGGGGCAGAGATGGTCTATGGACAGCCAATACGGACGCCTTGGGGAACAAAGCCCGCACTGCCAGTTGGGATGAATTAGATTATGACATAAGCAAATATTAGATACCCCCCCCCCCACAGAGAGACCCAGCCATGATTTTCATTTTTTATATTGATAGAGAGATCCCAGACATCACCAAATGTACCGAGACCCCACCCATGTTATCAGTTAAAGGCAACGTATTCCTCTCTAATGGAACTTTTACAACCTCTATTACAGGAAACATCCTCCCTGCCTCATTTGCCATTGGAACGTTAGGCCCGCTTGTCGTCACAGGGCCAGAAAACGCTTGAGTTAGAATACTGATCATCGTTTGAGGAGTGACGAAGGAATTTGTGAGCATGATAAGAATCCTGTTTCCCTCTGCTCTGAGATTGGATGGAGAGTCCTCAGCTACACATCCCTGCAACACACTCTCCTTCGCCAACAACTGCCTCACACTCCTATTCACCCCACCAGCTCTGTGCATTCCCCCTCATTCACCTGCAATTTCCCCCCCCCCCCCCACAAACCCCTGTTAACCTGCCACCTCCACTGAAGAGTGGGTGAACACACAAACCCCTTGCAGACAGGGCCAGATTTGATCCAGAGTCATTGACTTAACAGGACCATAACACCACCTGTGGCATAAATATTCCCAAACCAATGCTCTAGGGCACTGGGAGAGCAAACAGCTCAAATTCTGCATTTGAGAAGTTTGAACTGCTGCACAACCATCAGGATCAAAGAAAACCCTAGTTTGCATAGTTTTCAGCTGTCATAGACCACAAAAGGCTTCCAAACCAAAATTGAAAGGACAAGCCCCAAAAACAAACAAATCTCTCATAAAGCTCTAACACTCCCCTATCTGGAAGTATCATCTCCTCAAACATCTCAATGCCACAGGTGAGAAAACTGTTTTAACTCCCACTCCAAATTAAAAAGGTGCTATTCCCTTAATTGCAGCTCTCTTGAAGGGCGGAGATGGGCCTTGTTTAAAGGGCCAGCCACAATTTACTGAGATATTTCACACCTGAATTAATTGTCCTCCAGATTCCAGCTCAGGGTTTAAAACAGGAGAGTTTCCCCACTCTCGTCACTTGCAGCTTTCAGGCAGAGATGAGGTGATGCTGCCATCAGAGCCTGGTTTTACTGTGGCTGCTTTTTCTGGGGTGGTTCTTTGAGTTGTTGGGGTGAAAGGAATCCGGTGTTTGTGGAAGCCCCTGTTTGTGGGTAGTTTGCAAACTGGTGTTCCATGTGGTTCGTGGGTATTGAGCCAGAGAAATGTGTTGCTTTAATGTGTGTGGTTTATGGTGCCTGCAACTTTAGCTCTTGTCTTGGGATGATGGTTTTGGGATGTTTGTGCCTGAGGTTTGGCTCTGAAGTTGTCGGACTCTGGCTTTCCCTTACTCTTAATTTAGTCTGTATGTGGTCTGAGTCCAGCGTGTTCTTTGAATGAAGTGATAGGAGAAGGTATTCGGTTCAACAGTCAATTTATTACACAGCACAAGAATAAAACTTAACAGAGCTCTGGGTCAGTCGTTAGTTCATAGGTCACCTGCACAGTGAGCTATTCCCCAAGACTGACCCCTATTGTCCAGTTGGCTCAGTTTATATAGATCAACCTTAACATACAGAACAAAAGTTGGCTTCCTTTGCTAGATCTTTTTGCATAAGGGTTATCACAAGTCATCTCCTGTTTTGCAGATATCTGGGGTGTAGCGCTCCCATCTTAATCCTCCAGGCCAGACTATCCTGTTGTTTTGATCAGAAATTAATTTATCACCAGATATTTCTAATCACCATTCTGTTCCTGTCTGGCCAATTTCTGCTGTTCTCTTTAACACCTCCTCATGCCTTAATCTTCTTCCTAGACTGGTTTTCCATTTCCTTGGTTTCTTGCAGGCCATTCTTTGTTCTGCTCTGGCCTGTGTCTCCTGTGCTACTCACCACCTCCTTCAGTTGGAGCTTTCCTCCTAAATCGTTTTATGAATTTCCTCTCCCTGTATTTGGGAGCAGACAATTTTGCTCAGCCAACTTCGCTCCATGCTGTGATTGCCACTTAATCACATTCCTCTTTTTCCCTGAACCATGCAGTACATATCAACTTATTAATTAATCATTTCTTTCATAATGTTTTAGCCCCTAGATTCCAACAAAGTGTAGGCTGCTGATGGTTTGATCCCAGAATTGGGGTGGGGAGGGGGGCGGGGGGTGTTATTTGTGGGCAAGGGCTGGGTTGGAGGCTGCAGGGAATTCTTTTGCTCTTGACTGTAAGAAGCATTTCATTTAATTTTTGCTGATGTAACCATCTTACCTTACTTGTGTGTAATATTGCACTTTGTTACAGGACAGTCAGTCGAATTTTGATCTTGGCATGTTTAACAGAAAATGACAGTGACCCAGGTTCAAATCTGTCCCTTGTGTCAGGATTTTCCCCCCATCACCTTTTACAAAATGGCAAGGTGAACAGGGGCATTTGTGTGGGTCAGGGTTTTTTTTTAAATCAATTTTTAAGAGTTAGTTATATTCTTGTTAATTTTACAAGAATATAATTCAAATCCCGATACATGTGGTTGATTAATACAAATTGAGATCTACCCAGACCCACCCTCTCCACATCCCATATGAGGGACCAGAGATTTTCAACAGATGTTTTATTTAAACATAATATTGTGAATATTTCAAAACTTCACTTCAACCCACCTTTAGGAAATGTGGGCTCCAAAGATAGAATGTTCATCTCGTGAACGATACATTATTTTCTTGTGGTGAACTGCTCCGAACCTCAGCCAGTTTGCAAGATATGGCCACGCACTTTCTAGCTGTACAATTTGCAGCAATTTAAACCTGGTAAATATTCAGTTTTAATTTAAATTTAATTCCTTAACATCTCTTTCTAATGGATCCTGTGGGAATTTTTAAAAAAATACTTATTTCAACCAAGCTGCCCAACTTTAGGACATTGCCAAGTCAAATGCAGAAAAGTACAAATGACTTGTTAACATTTGAAACAAATCCGATTCCATGTATTTTCTTTTGAGGTGTCTGGTGAATAAAATTGTATTGAACCAGTCTGTATCTCATTTATAACGATCAGTCCATTTTCGATGTTCAAATCTCCATCCCATTTTTTGCAGTCATTTCTACATTACTGAATAAATTTATATTCCCATGACCTGTTTCAGATGGTCAGGGCTTGTTATGACCTGTTACTGTTCGATCTGCCACTGTATTTTACATTTTGCATATCCTCTTCCTAAAGACATAGAAAGGACTTCTTGTTGGTCATCTAATCTCATGTACCAGTTAGGGTGAGGGAACACAAAAAAATCAACAGGTGTCTGGAAGAGTTGCTCACAGTTCACGTTAGTAATCATTCTCTGCCTGCCTGATTTCTGGTTTCCAATTTACCCAAATGTCTTAATTTCATAGCAGTCTTAAATTCTTCACTTCAAAGCAGAAACAATGCCATTCAGGGTCTGAGTGGTGCTGGGGGCTTATTTGCAGCCTTTGGATCAGGTCTAACAATTTGCACCATTGTTTTGAAGATCAGGCAGGCATTTGGATATGTATGGCTCAGTAGAGGAGGTGAGAATTGATCCCTGTCTGGAATGTGCTTTTTAACTCTCTTTCCCAGCTTTCTGGCAAAGTCTGTATGATGGTTTCTTCATCATAATTCCCAGAACAAGATATTCTACAGCTAATATTCCACACACTTCACCAAATGGGGGTAGATGTGTGAAAAAGAAGAAATGTTTCAAGTTCCTGTCTGTGTGGATGGACAGTTTAAGGGTGAAAAAATGACCTGATGTCCACATATAGTAACTCAACCAAATTCTGTAAGGACACAAATGCTGGAGAAGCTCATCTGATCAAGCAGTGAAACTTTATAAAGTACAGATACTCGTAGCCCTGTTAAAAGGCTCAAGCCTGAAACACTGGTTGTGTATCTTTTTTTAAACTTTATTTATGAACATATAAAATACATAGTTAACAAAATAAACCAACCTCCCAAAAAAACTATATTCCACCCCCCCTCCCCATAATTACCCCCCCCCCCCACCAAACTCCCTCGACTGAGGGAGAGAAAAATCATATCAATTCGTTGCGGCAGAATGAAAACACCAAACCTAATTTTCCACGTCATCGCAATGCATTTACTGGCCACTGCTAATACTAACTGAATAAACTCAATTTGAGGTTTTTCCATTCTTAATACCGTTGTTCAAGTTGTAATATACCGCATTAGAAAAAGCAGTGGATCGAACATAAAAAGAGTTTCTTTAACGTAGTTTCAAATAAATCCTCAAAGGCTTAACTTTATCACACAACCAGACAGACAAAAAAAAGTATTCATTTGAATCCCACAATGAAAACATAAATCTGAATGACTAAATCCTTATCTTTTTTTCCTGGAGTTAAATACAACTGATGTAAAAAAAAAATTATAATTCACCCAATTATATCGCACATTAATCAATTTAATCCACGATCTTCACACATTGTAAGTAGTCTGTTCTTCTTAGGTTAATTCTAAAGAAGAATCTCCCATTTAATCTAAAGATGGTTTAGCCATTTTCTGTTGTCACAAACATTTCTGAAATAGATCCCTTTTTTTGCCCCATTTACAATTTTCAATTTTAGTTAACTTGGGTATCTTCAATTCCCGCCCAAATCCACCTGTGACAGCACTTGCATGGAATGACACCCGTTTACCATGTCCCTCTGTTCAACCTCACTCCTCAGTGTCCGACCGTTCACCGTGTCTATCTTTTCTTGGTTTGCCCTTCAAAATGTGACACCTCACACTTGTCTGCATTAAATTCCATCTGCCCTTTCTCCAGCTGGTCCAGATCCTGCAAGATTTCCTGGCTGTCCACAACTCCTCCGTTCTTGGTGTCACCTGCAAACTTGCTAATCCAATTCACCACATTATTGTTCCAGCACCTATCCCTGAGGCACATCTCTCGTCACAGGCCTCCAGTCTGAAGAGCAATTGGTCACACCAACTCACTGGCTTCTGCACAGCCGTTGTTTCACATCCAAAATACAGAGGACATATGGATGGCTGTTAAAATTCTTAAAGGTACATTAGTTAAAATGGTGTCAAATCACAAGGAACAGAAGTTGGCCATTCAGCCCACTGTGTCTGCTATCCCCTGATCTAAACAGTTCTCGCCTCCCATTTCAAGTTCTGGCTTTTTCCCCTGATCCCTTCAAACCCTGACTCATTAAACATCTATTAATTCCGCCGCACCCCCCCCTCTTAAACTCCCTCAACAATCCAGCAACAAATTCCATGACCTTCTGGTGAAATAAATTTCTCATCTGCTTTAAATAGGTACCTTCCAATTCTAAGACAATGTCTTTTTATCCAAGGGAAACATTATTCACATCTACTGTCCAATCCTTTCAGCATTGGAAAGGTTTCTGAGACTCCAATGAAGAGTGGAGGTATATCATCCTGGTAAATCTCTGCTCTATCTCCAACATCAGCACATCCTTTTTAAAATGAACGCAGTTCTCCAAATGAGGTCTCTCCCATGCCCCATCAACACCTCCCTACCCTAGAAACAAAGGCCAACCTAGAATTTGCTTTCTTTTCCTGCCGATCCAACCTGGTGGTTACCCACTCACTATGTTTTCCTGAACGAGAACCCCCCCAAGTCCCTTGACACTTGAAATAATTCCATGTAATTTCTGTAACAAATTTGAAATTTTTGGAAAGATTTGGGAATCCTATTTATAAACTGTAGGAATTAAGTTGTAATCGCCCAACCTGAACCTTCTGACTCCTAAAATCAAGAAAATTTGTTAGATTTTATTTGATAGTTTTTTAGTAATTTTTTTATAAATACTTAAGGTGGTGAAGAAGGCTTTTAGTATGCTGGCCTTTATCAATCATTGCATGGAATATAGGAGTTGGGAGGTGATGTTGAGACTGTATAAGACGTTGGTGCGGCTTAATTTGGAGTTTTGTGTGCAGTTCTGGTCGGCTAATTATAGGAAGGATATAAACAGAGTGGAGAGAGTGCAGAGAAGGTTTACCAGAATGTTACCTGGGTTTAAGCATCTAGAGTATAGGGAGAGATTGGACAGATTAGGTCTTTATTCTTTGGAGCGTAGAAGGTCGAGAGGGGATTTGATAGAAGTATTTAAGATTATGAAAGGGATAGACAGAGTGGATGTGGATAGACTATTTCCATTAAGAGGAGGAAAGATTAAAACAAGAGGACATGAGTTAAGAATTAAGGGGCAGAGGTTTAGAGGTAACATGAGGGGGAACTTCTTTACTCAGAGAGTGGTAGCCGTGTGGAATGAGCTTCCAGGAGAAATAGTGGTGGCGGAGTCAATTGTATTATTTAAGAAAAGGTTGGACAGGTATATGGATGAGAAGAAGATGGAGGGTTATGGGCATTGTGCAGGGAGGTGGGACTAGAGAGGGGTGTTTGGTTCGGTGCGGAGTAGAAGGGCCTAATGGCCTGTTTCCGTGCTGTAATTGTTATGTTATGTTATATGTTATGTTATCTTTCTTTTCTATTGGGTTGTTGGGCAGGGGGAATTAAAAAAAATACTATGTATTAATTTTTCATTATCTTTGAATGAGAAATTTATGTACGCATTTAATGCATGTGAAATTAAAATTTTCAAAGAGAAGCTTAACATAACGTAATACATTTTGCTTATTTTCAAGAGTTGTGGAGAGTGAGGAGGGTTTTCATGGAGTACAAAAGGATTTGGACTGTTTGGAAAGATGGCAGATGGAGTTTAATGTTGGTAAATGTGAGGTGCTTTATTTTGGGAAGAATAACGAAGACGTATGCAGTGAAGGGAAGGGCATTGAGGAACAGAGGGATCTTGGAGGAATGGTTCAATAGACAATAGGAGCAGGAGTAGGCCCTTCGGCCTGTCGAGCCTTCAGTGACCGCCATTTTACAGATCATGGCTGATCACTACTATCAGTACCCCTTTCCAGCCTTATCCCCATAACCCTTAACTCCTTTGCCCACTAGAGTCTTATCTAACTCTCTTTTGAACATAATCAGCGAATCTGCCTCGACCACCCTCTGTGGCAGAGCATTCCACAGATTCACACTTCTCTGGGTAAAACAATGTTTTCTCATCTCCGTCCTAACTCTTGTGTGGACATAACAGAACTTGTGATTTCCTTGATGATTTCAGGGGTTTGGACAAAATTACCATGAGTTGAAGGTCAAAAGGGAGAGTTTTAATAGAATATTAGGGGGAACCTCTGCCCACAGTGATCGGTGGGAGGATGGAAAGAGCTGCCAGCTGAAGTGGTGGTTGAGTGCTGAATTTTGACATCAATTGAAAAAAAAAAACGCAATGCTGGAGAAACTCAGCAGGTCAAAAGCATACTTCATATCACAAAAAATTTTGACAGAGGTTTCGAGGGATATGGTCTTGGCACAGGTCAGTGGGAAGAGACAGAGTTGTAGTCTGGCACAGAGTAGAAGGGCTGAAGGGTTTGATGCTCCTTCACCTGTGAAATCTATTTGTTGCTCCACATTCCAGCAAGGGTTGTCTCCTGTCCCCAAGGCAGCATCAATTAAGGGGATGGGAGGCTGTTTATCAGGTGTCTTAAAACAGGGGAGTTTTCACAGTTGTGGCATTCAGATGGAAGATAAGAGGCCAGGTTTTATTGTTGAAAGCCATTTGTTTTCAGGCCTTGTTGGTTGAGTTGGTGTGGAAGGCATCAGGTGTTAGTAAAAGTCATTGTACTTGTTGGTAGTGGTCTGTAAGTGTTGAATAATAATGCAAGCTCTTATTTTCCTTGTTGCCAATTGCTTTGTAGTTTGTAAAATTTCTCAAATACATTTCAACTTAAACCATTTGCTCTGCCAGTACTTTTGGATCTTGGTTTGGAGTGATGGCTTGGGGATGTTAACATTGAAGATTCGGTCTGGATTCTGCCTGGATGTGGAGTCAGTGCATAAAATGCATTGAAATACATTGTTCTGTTTTAAGATGTATAAAATGTTATGAGACCAGAGGACCCCAAAACCTATCAGCAATAGATATTCACCAAGACAAATGGTTATTTAAACAAAAGTTGCTTTTAATTATCTTTAAACATGAAAACAGAATCACATTTTAACTTATTACCATTAACTAACCTAACTTAAACCCCCCCCCCCCCTTCTAATTTTAAGCGCACGTTTATGGAAGTTCAGAAATTTTCTTTAAATCACTGTTTAATCTCACTTCTCAATCTTCCAAGTTTACTGGTTGCAGGCAATTCTTGTACTGTGCACAGAAAGGAAAATGGTTACCGCTCAGGAAGGTTCTTGTTGGTCTTCAGAGAGAGATTTGTTCAACACTGGACACCCACAACTGATACTTTATAGTCAGCCACTTCAGTATCTTGCCAAAGAAACTTGCCCCATCAGGGTTTTCCACATGATTACCTCTTTCTTTCAGGTCACCACAGAGTAACATTTTGGTTCTCTTATTTCAAGTGAAACATTACGCAGCCAGTCCACAAGAGCTTTGACCAGGCTGAACTAAGCACACTCACAACCAGTCTTCAAAATGGGGTTTTCCACAAGCTTTGCAGCTTGTCCTGTTCTTGTCCCAGCTGCTGCTGAACTGTAAAACTTCTCTCTCTCTCTCTCTCTCTCTCTCTCTCTCTCTCTCTCTCTCTCTCACACACACACACACACACACACACACACACACACACACACACACACACACACACACACACACACACACACACACAGAGTCTATGTGGGTTTCCTCCCACCCTTCAAAAGGTGCTGGGCGTTTAGGCCAATTGGGCACCACAGGCTCGAGGGCCGAAAGGGCCTGTTCCTGTGCTGTATGCCTACATTTAAATTTAAGAACCCTAAACCTTAAACAGATTCCCATTTGGTCTGAATTATCCTTATCCAGAGCTATATGAAAGTTCAGAGATGTGGTCACTCTCACCAAAATGCTTGACCACCCTAAAACCTGCCACTTGCCTGTTCGCAGCTGGTCCACAGGCTGTCAGGACTGCTTCTTGAACACTTGGCAAATTCAGACCCATTTATCCCTCTTGCATTCTGGAAGTACTAGTCAATATAGGGGAAGTTCAAGTCTCCCATAACTACAACACTGTGTTTCCTGCACCATTCCAAACTCTGCCTGCTGATCTGCTCTTGGTGCCCCAAGGACTATTGGGGGGGCCTATGGCACATTCCCTGTTTCTGACTGCCACCCACACTGTCACAGTGGACACCCCTCTGCAGTTACCTCCCTTTCTATAGCCGTGATACTATCCCTGATCAGTAATGTTATTCCCCCCACCCCACTACCCCTCATTCTATTCCTTTTAAACCCAAACCCTAGGACCTGCATCAGCAAATCCTGCCCTTCCGCCAACCAAGACTCTGTAACAGTCACAACATCATAGTGGTACATACTGATCCATGCTCAAAGTTTATCCCCTTTATTCCTTGCATTGAAATAGACATTTCAAACCCTCTAACTGACTACACATCTGTTTTTTTTCCCCGCCTGTCCTTTTTTTCACAAACACAGAACATGTAGCCTCATGCTTTTGAACTTCTGCTCTCATATTGTGGTTCCCGTCCCCCTGCCAAACTGCCATCTGGTATCCAAGAAAAGCATCCTGACCGGTCCCCATCTGTTTCCAACAGGTGTCAATCACACCGGAGCCCAAGAAGCGTGTAATCACCTGTCTGAATGACTATCGACCAGTTGCAATTGCATCAACAGTGCAGAAGTGTTTGGAAAGGCTGGTGATGAAGCAGATCAGCTCCTGTCTGAGTGGTGACGTGGATCCATTCCAGTTCGTCTCTCATAATAATAGAAAATGTTGTCTTACTGGCCCTACACAAAGCCCTGGGGCACCTGAACAGTAAAGATGCTCTTTATCAACTACAGATCAGCATTTAACACCATCATCCCCTCCAAACTGACCAGCAAACTCCAAGACCTGGGAGTTAACACCTCCAGACCACTATCAGTGAAGGTTGGTAAGAATATCCCCTCCACGATCGCCATCAGTACCAGAGCACCACAGTGCTGTGTTCTTAGCCCCCACTCTACTCACTTTACACCCACGACTGTGTGGCTCGGTAGTTCAATAATATCCCCTACAAATTTGCTGACGATACCATGCTCGTGGGTTGTATAAAGGAAGGGGATGAGTCCACATGCAAGAGGGAGTTTGAAAACCGAGCTGAATGGTGCATCAACAACAACCTCGCACTCAATGTCACCAAAACCAAGGAGTTGATTGTTGACTTCAGGAAAGGAAAGCCAGAGTTTTAAAATCCAGTGATGATTGGGGGATCAGGGGTGAAGAGGGTGAGCAACTTTAGGTTCTTGGGAGACACCATCTCAAAAAATCTTCCTGGATCCAACACCAATGACATCGTGAAGAAAGCACGTCAGCGCCTCTACTTCTTCAGGGGTTTGTGATGACACCAGAAACTCTGGCAAATTTCTACAGAGATGTGGTGGAAAGTGTGCTGACTGCCTGCATCATGGTCTGGTATGGGGACACCAATACCCCTCAGAATAAAGCCCTCCAAAAGGTCGTGGGCACAGCCCAGGACATCACAGACAAAACTCTCCCCACTATTGAGTTTATTGACAGGGAATGGTGCTGTCAGAAAACATCAGCAATCATCAAGGATCCACACAGGCCAGCACATGCTCTCTTTCTCTTCTCACTGCTGCCATCAGGAACGAGGTCTCGGTGCCTCAAGACTCACACCCCCAGGTTCAGGAACAGCTGCTCCCCCTTCACCTTCAGACTCCTCAACAACAAACTCAATCAGGAACTCATTTCAGGACTCTTGCAGCACTTTATTGATTTTCTTTGTTTTCAATTCTTTTATCTTTCCAGGTTTCCACTGAACCGTTTATTTTTGCACGACCCATTCGTGGGAATTCGGCCGTGTCCACAGGAAAAAGGGAATCTCAGGGTTGGATGTGATGTCGTGTATGTTCTCGGCAAATCAATGGGAAATCTCCAAATCTTCAATCTTGGTGCAAGAGCCCACGAGGTGCAAACCAACCATCTCCTGTCCAAGCAGCAGATTGCAAGGGCTGTAAAGTGCTGCCACCGCCTGTTCACACCGAGTACTGCATGCATGAAGCGAGGGAGAGAGAGAGAGAGAGAGAGGTATAATACCACCACCTGGTGTCCGGACTCGCGAACTACAGGATACATGATTTTTATTTTTCATGGGAGTGTTGGAGAATGAGAGGAGACTTGATTAAGGTTAACAAAATAGAGCAAGATGGATAATATGGAGCTCCAATGAACAGGGAGGTCTCACCTGTGAAGGAGCAAGTGTGAGATCTCCCAGTTCATTCTTGCTCGGGCAGTGGTGGCCAATTCAAGACAGCTCCAATTAGGGGAAGAGAATATGCTGTTTCAGGTCATGGGTTTGAAACGGTTTCCCCAGTTGTGCCATTCAGACTCAAGAGAGCAGATGCTTGCAGACAGGAAGGAAACCTAGTTTTATTGTGGAGAATTGCTTGTTTTTCGGGGTGAAGGTTGTTTGTGGTCTGAGATTCCTCAATGGAAACATAGAAATTAGGTGTAGGAGGAGGCCATTTGGCCCTTCAAGCCTATACCGCCATTCAATTTGATCATGGCTGATCATCCACTCAGTACCCTGTTCCAGCTCTCTCTCTCCATACCCCCAGATCCCCCTAGTCACAAGTACTAAATCTAACTCTCTCTTAATTATAGCTATGGAACCGGCCTCAATCACTTCCTGTGGCAGAGAATTCCATAAATTCACCACCCTCTGAGTGAAAAAATTCTTCCCCATCTCAATCCTAAATTCTACTAAATGCTTCACAATGGAAGCAGCTATTTTTCTTGTGCCTGATTGTTAAACAGCTGGTAAAATGTCTCAAATCTATCACTCAGCCAGTACTTTGGGTCATTGATTTGGAGTGATGGCTTGGGAATATTTATTGCATGGTTTGTCCAAAGCTCTTAAAGTGACAGTGTGGAAGGAGTTTGTATGTTCTTTGTGTTTTCTGCCACCTTTGAGAACATAAAAAGTGTCCGTGAATTGTGGTATTGGTGAGACACAAGCTTGTTTTGCCCTCTTTTTGTTCTGTATGGATAAAATGTCCAGACACTGTTCTGTTCAAAAGTCTAGTAACCAAATCAGATTCTCCCGAGTTCTTGTCATGGATATGTATCATAAAGCCTGTTTTGCAGCAGTCGTGTTGCATTAGAGGTGCACATACAATTTTCAAAAATAATGAGTTTGAAACCAGAAAAAGATCAGGTCGTGCCCAAAGGTTCATCTGTGCTGTTGAATTGAATTGATGCCCCCAGGTCCAGAATGTGCACTTCCACCCCATGGTCTTGAGCTTCCCAATTCGCCAATGAACTTACGGCCCCCTTGAGCTGTGGAGTGTGGGAGGAAATCCACACAGACACCGAGAGGATGTAGAAACTTCTTGCAGTCAGTGCTCACTTGATCCATGACTCGTGCTGGAGAGGTGGGACTACTGTCCTGCCTTCATCTTGTGTCGGCTAATTTTTGTCTGATGGTGGATGGACGTCTGACATGATATTCCCTTGGCCTTGAGGGAAAGAAGAGTAGAAATTGCAAGGGCTCTGACAGAAATATTTAAAACCTGTTTATCCACGGGTGAGGTGCCAGAGGAATGGATGTAATCTAATGTTCCTTTGTTTAAAAACGGCTTCAAAAGCCAACCAGGTGAGCCTGACAGTGATAGGTTAATTATTGGAGGGTAATCAGAGAGTACCTCGAAAAGAATCTGTTCAAACAGCTGGCCTTTATCAACCAAAGCATAGAATACAGCAGTCGGGCAGTGAGGTTGAGACTAAACAAGGTATTGGTGAGGCCCTATTGAGAGTACTGTGTGCAGTTCTAGTCACCAAATGAGAGGAAAGCTATTGTTAGAAAAAGAAGTACTGTAATGGAAGATTATAACCTATTTTAGTTAACCTGTTTTTTTCTTAATTTCCAGCTCTTGGTTCTGCAGAGCTGAGAACCTTTTTTTAAAAACTTGCAGCTTTGGGTTCTGCAAGGCTGAGAACCTAATTGTTTTTAGACTCAGCAGACATAAGCAAAATTCCACCGAGGGGCCAGAGATGCTGTTATCTGAAGAAAGGACATCTGTGTACCGAGAACATTTAATCTTCCTGTTTGTTTTGGTCACAGACTGTCAGAGCTTAGCCTTGATGTAGAATAAACCATTGTATTAAAAATGATAAGCTGAAAATTATGTTATTCGTTAATTATCCTAGCATGCTAGCTTGCTTGCTTAACTTTCATGCTGTGCTGGGAATAGGTGCTTGGGTAAGCAGTTTTTGGGTAATAAAAGGCAAGGTCCTGCTGCTGAAGGGAGAGACTCTCCGAGAGGTGGCAGCATCTCTCAGCAAGAAGAAGAACTTCTGGAGTCCAGCCAACATCCCAGTCAGGGGAGGTGGAGAAGTTACAGTGGAGAAGTGTGCAGTCGTTGCCTCGCTTCGGCAGTTGGGACCAGTCCAAGCGTTGATAAATATAGTTGGGAAGGGCTTGCATATTGTAGTGTGAAATCAGCTTTTGAACTTGTAATAAACATTTGTATAATCTGAACTGCTCTCGGTGTGTGTGTCTATATTCTTTCGGTAGTTCAAACACTGTGACCAATCTAAAATGAACAAAGTGAGAGGTACAAGTTTACCCAAGACAAGTACCTTCACAGAAATTGCTCGAGACAAAAATTGAGAACAAAGAACATTTATTATACAACAATGCAAAGTTGGGTGCTTCCCCTTACCCTGGGAATACACACATACACAGGGGCTCACCCAAATTTTATAGAGTTGATTTCAGTATAGGAATACCCTCCCCCTTACATTCTTCTGCCTCCTGGATGAGTTTGGCATTAGGCAATCCTGTCTGCCTACCTGCTGATTCTGTGAACTTGGAGGTCCTGTGGATGTCCCATCATGTCATTATCCTCATTGTCCTTATTCACAAACTTGTCTTTGTTCTAATTTACACCTTCCTAACTCTCAGGGCTACAACCTCTTCATATGTAGAACTTGCTAATACTGTGTAGGGCGAGAAGACCCTTATCTTACTCAGACTAACTCTACTTCCTACATTCTAATATCCATTTCTTAACCTGTTCATACTGGCTTTATTCATTTACCCATATTACTTTCCTCATCTTCATATTTTTATATCAGTTTTATTCATCTCTCACAATCCTCACTTTTTTAGATCAGTGATACTGATCTCTCACAATGATCAGTGTTACTGATCTCTTACACGATCACCAAAGTAGAGAGGGTGCAGAGAAGATTTACATCAATGTTACCTGGATATCAGCAATTTGATTACAAAGAAAGATTGAGCCAATGAAGTCTTTATTCTTTGGATTGTAGATGGTTGAGAGCGGATTTGATAGAGTCTTTAAAATTACTAGAAGGATAGATTGAGTTGATGTGGATAAGCTTTTTCCATTGCGAGTAGCAGAGATTGAAACAGGTCTTGAGTTAAGAGGCAAAAGTTTGGAAGTAACATGAGGGGGAACTTCTTTACTCAGAGTGGTGGCTGAGTGGAGTGAGCTTCCAGGAGAAATAGTGGTGGCAGGGTCCAAATTGGAGGGGAGGGGAATGCAGAGAGGTGGTACGAGAGGAGAGTATTTAGTTTAGTGCACACAAGAAGGGCCAAATGACCTGTTTCTGTGCTGTAATTGTTATAGGGGTAAAATGTGTGGCAGTAACTTGGAAGTCCGATGCGTATTTGAGAATGGGTCGATGGCCACACTGAAATAGGCCGTTGTATCCCACTTGAAATAATTACATTGAATTCACGGAACAACTTTGAATTTCTCTTTTGAAGATTTGGGATGTGTATTTACCAATTGTAGGAATTAAGTTGTAATCACCCAACACGAACTTTCTGACTCCTAAAACCAAGAAAAGCAAGATTTTATTTGAGAGTTTTGCTCAATTTTTATAAATACTATCTAGCTGTTTCCTCTCTTTATTGTTTTCTATTGGGCAGCTGTGGGAGGGGTTACTTTTTAAATCACTATGCATTAATTTTATCTTATTTTCAAAGAAGAAATTTAAGTTTTTTAATGCATATGTTAAATTAAATGTAAAAATGTTACAAATAAGATAAATGAAGAATTGTTTCAGGAACTGGCGATCTTCCACGAGTGCCATTAATCCCAGGCAGCAGGAATGTGTGAACGAAACACAAAACTGGCCAGAACAACTGAGGAAACACAGCTAAAAGTGTCCAAAAAGGTGCTGATGCCACCTTGATTTTAATGCAGGTGACACCGAGGAATGCGTTGGGGCAGAGATGGTACATGGACAGCCAATACGGACGCCTTGGGGAACAAAGCCCGCACCACCAGTCGGGATGGATAATGATGGGGAATGAATAAACAAATAGTTGAGACACCGAGAGAGAGAGAGAGTCACAGACAGACCCGATTGGTTCTTGAGGTGCATGTGACCCTGGTTAATGATATTCCCCACCTGATAGGTTCAGGCGTTGCATGTGACCCTGAGTAATGATATTCCCCACCTGATTGGTTTGGGGGTTGCATGAGACCCTGGTTAATGATATACCCCACCCGATTGGTTCAGGCTTTGCCTGGGATGCTGGTTAATGATATGCTCCACCCGATTGGTTCATGCGTTACATGTGACGCTGTTTACTTATATTCATTGCTCGATTGGTTCACAATTTGCCGAGGTAACTTTTTATTGATATTCCCCACCCGATTGGTTCGTGGGTTGCACGTGACGCTGGTTAATGATGTGCCCTGCCCGATTGGTTCATACGTTGCCTGGGACGCTGGTTAATGATATACCCCACCCGATTGGTTCATACGTTGCCGGTGACGCTGGTTAATGATATGCCCCACCTGATTGGTTCAGGGGTTGCATGTGACGCTGGGTAATGACATTCCCCACCTGATTGGTTTGTGGGTTGCACGTGACGCTGGTTAATGATGTGCCCTGCCCGATTGGTTCATACGTTGCCTGGGACGCTGGTTAATGATATACCCCACCCGATTGGTTTATCCGTTGCCTGGGACGCTAGTTAATGATATTCCCCATCTGATTGGTTCAGGGGATGCATGTGACGCTGGTTAATGATATACCCGACCTGTTTGCTTCATGCTTTGCTTGTGATGGTGGTTAATAATATGCTCCACCCAATTGGTTCATGCGTTACATGTGACGCTGTTTCACCGCCCGATTGGTTCAAACGTTGCCGAGGATGCTTTTTATTGATATTCCCCACCCTATTGGTTCGTAGGTTGCACGTGACGCTGGTTAATGATATTCCCCATCCGATTGGTTCATGCGTTGCCTGGGACGCTGGTTAATGCTATTCCCCACCTGATTGGTTCAGGGGTTGCATGTGACGCAGGTTAATGATATGCCCCACCCGACTGGTTCATGCGTTACCTGGGACGCTGGTTAATGATGTGACCCAACACTTGGGCACTGAGGCTTAGGGTTTCCACCCATTTGTTTCCAAACGTCTGTTTCTACGCCTCTTGATTCAATCTTCTGTTTCCTCCCTTTGTTTCCACGCCTCTTTTTACATCCCTCTGTTTGAATCCATCTATTTGCATCTTGGTTTCAACATCTCTGTTTCCACCCTTCTTTTTCCACACCTCTCACTCCATGCAGTGTCTCCTCCTCTTGCTTTTGACCCCTCTGTTCTGAGCCCTCTCATCTGTCTCTGCCCCTCCAATTCTGCTCCACTGAATGAAGCGCTCAAGTGCGCAGTGAGTTCACTCTGACACCAGGGGGAGATATTGCGCCTAATGTGGGCTTTTGCAGTTTGCCCATCGTGACACTGGAGGGCGGTGTGGTCCCAATTTCTCTCAACTCCATCTCCACCTGCACTCACTGATTCACCAAAATTAAGTCAATCATTTTTAGGTGTTTTTGAATCTTAAATATTTGTAAAACACTCTTTATTCCATTGTTTAATTTTAGAAGTGTTTTGGGTCATTAAGAAGTTTGGTGGTGTATGTTTTGAAGCATGTGAGGAAACCAGAGGAAACCCACAGACACAAGGAGAAAGTACCTTACGGACAGCGCCAGATTTGAAACCCGGTCACTGAGGCTGTGACAGTGTTGCTTGGAGTCTGAGGACATGGTTGTGGTACTGACTGGGTGTTTTCCATCAGTATTTACTAAAAAGGACATGGTGGATATTTGGGCATGTTCATGGGTCCAGGTGTTTTGAGAGGAATTCTTGGGATTTTTGGAGGAGTCTGAGCCCTTCATCAGGAGTGCAGGATAACAGGCAAACACTTGAATAAAAAGATAGGGGAGAGGAAGAGACAAAAAGGTAACAGTTAAGGGGTAACAGGTGGACACAGGTGGGAGGGTAGAAGAGAAAAATGGGGGGAAAAAGGACAGGGAAGCATAGCTCTGATAGAATGAAGGCAAAGGGACATGAGAGGAAAGGAGACAGGTGGGGAAATAGAGACCAGAGGAGTGGTCTTACCAGAAATTTGGAGGTCGATATTGATGCTATTTGATTAGAGACTTCCAAGATGGAATTTGTGTTAGGCCTTGGTTTGGCAATGCGTGAGGCCTTGGACAACCATGTTGAGTGGGAATGGGATGTGGAATTAAAATGGTCTGCCCCTGGGAGATCCTTCTGTTGGAGCCATCAGAGTGAAGGTGACCAATGAAATGATTTTTCCAGTTTGTGTCCAATCTACCCAGCATAGAGGAGGCCACGTCAGGATCAACAGATCCAGTGGAGGACCCTACGGATTCATCAGTGAAGTTTTGCTTCACAGTCAGGTTCCAAGGGAACAGTTGATGGGAAGGAATGAGCGAATCACTGATGGAGCAATCACAACAGAAAGGAAGGAGGTGTCTGATGGCAGGAGTGGTGGAAAATTTATGGTGTGGGAGGCAATGACCAGGAGAATTCTGTCCTTGTTATATTGAGGGGGGTGGGGGAGGAGGGGCAGGGTTGGGAATAGAGATGTGGGCAAGGGCATTAGGCCAGATATCCTGGACCAGATGGGCCATACAAGCACATATGTGAGCTGAATTCATCACCTCACAAAGATATGTCACTTGCTTAACTAGCCGACTGCCCAGCAGCATCCCATTCCAGGAGCTGCTCAAGATGTTACTATTCTATGATGTTGTCTTGACCACAATGAAGAAGGTCGAATCCGCCCCTTGTTTCAATGTCTAGCAACATGCAGCTGTGATACCTCACACCTGAAGGATCAGCCAATTAACTGTTGGCCAGATTCCAGCTCAGGCCTGGCTGCTGTCTCCATCACCATCGCCAATAGTGAGAGACCATCAGTTCAGGGGCTGTTAATCAGGTGACAGAAATTCATGGATTTAAAGCAGATGAGTTTCTCTCCCCGCCCCACTCTCCTCTCTTTCCCCTTCCCCCGCTCCCCACTGCCCCCGCTCCCCACTGCCCCCGCTCCCCACTGCCCCCGCTCCCCACTGCCCCCGCTCCCCACTGCCCCCGCTCCCCACTGCCCCCGCTCCCCACTGCCCCCGCTCCCCACTGCCCCCGCTCCCCACTGCCCCCGCTCCCCACTGCCCCCGCTCCCCACTGCCCCCGCTCCCCACTGCCCCCGCTCCCCACTGCCCCCGCTCCCCCACTCCCCCGCTCCCCCCTCCCCTCCTCCTCGCTCCCTCCTCCCCGCTCCCTCCTCCCCCGCTCCCTCCTCCCCGCTCCCTCCTCCCCGCTCCCTCCTCCCCGCTCCCCCCTTCCCCTCCCCTTCCCCTCCCCTTCCCCTCTTCTCCTCCCCTTCCCCTCTTCTCCTCCCCTTCCCCTCTTCTACTCACCCCCTTCCCCTCTTCTCCTCACCCCTTTCCCCTCTTCACTCTTCCCCCCCACTCTTCCCCCCCCTGTAACCTGTGGTTTTCAGCCTGAGATGTTGCTGCCATCAGAGGAAGGTAGGAAGTTTGGTTTTACTGTGGCTGCTTTTTCTGGGGTTGTTCTCTGAGTTGTTGGGGTGAAAGGAATTTGGTGTTCGTGGAAGCCACTGTTTGTGGGTAGTTTGCAATCTGGTGTTTTCCATGTGGCTCAGAACGATGGAGTCAGAGAAATGTGTTGGTTTCGTGTGTGTGGTTTACGGTGCATGCAACTTTAGCTCTTGTCTTGGGATGATGGTTTTGGGATGTTTGTACCTGATTGTGTCTGAGGTTTGCCTTTGAAGTGTCGGCTGCTGATGGATGTAGGTGGGCAAGAGCTGGGTTTGGGGACTGCGAGGGAAATGGGGTATTCTCTTTTGCTCTTGAATGCAAGAAGCACTTCATTTAACTTTCTGCTAATGTAACCCTATCTGCCTTATGCATGAATGAGTGGTTTGTGTAATATTGCACTTTATTACAGGACAATCAATTGAATTTTGATCTTGGCATGTTTAGCAGAATGAAGGTGAATGGGGGTATTTGTGTGGTTCTGTTCTGAATGTTTAAAGTTCCTGTCTCTGGATGTACAGTTCAGGGGTGAAATATCCTGATGTCAGTTCTTCTGTTTTCACACGTAGTAACTCAACCAATTTCTGTAGCGACGCAAATGCTGGGGAGGCTCAGCAGGTCAAGCAGTGAACTTTATATAGTACAGATACTTGCCCTGATAAAGGGCTCAAGCCTGAAACGCTGTTGTGTGTTTATCTGAATACTGTCTGGAGCAAACAAACCAGGGTCTCCAATCAGAATTGGGTGGGGAGTTTTGTGCATTACAGTCGTAGCGATGCAACATTTAAAATCTTTAGGTTCATCTGTGTCTTAAATCTTTAAAGTTATACCTGCACCCCCAATTAACCTCCAGTCTCCAGAGAACAGTCCAGCACAGAAGCAGGTCCTTCGGCCCTTCGAATCTGTGCTGAACTATTATTTGGCCCATTCCCACTGACCTGCAACCAGTCCATAGCCCACCATACCCTTCCCATCCACATACCCATCCAAATTCTTCAATATTAAGATTGACACCTCATTCACCATCACCCAGCAGCTCATTCCACATTCCCTTTACTCTCTGAACAAATTTCTTCCAATTTTCCCTCTAAACTTTTCCCATTTCACTCTTATTCCAAATCCGCTGGTTTGTCTCTGAGTGGATAACGCTGACCTACATTTACTGTCTATCCACCTCATAATTTTAAATACCTCTGTCAAATCTCAGTCATTCTTCTACCCTCCAGGGAATAAAGTCCTAACCTGTTAAACCTTTCCTTGGAACTGATTTCCTGAAGTCAGAGCAACATCCTAGTGAATTTTCTCTTTCAATCTTATTGATATCTTCCCTGTCGTTAGGTGATCACAACTGCACACAAGACTCCAATTTTGGCCTCACCAATTTCTTGTGAGGCTTCACCGTAAACTCCACACTTTGAAACTCAGTACTTTGGCAAATGAAGGCCAATATGACAAAAACTCTCTTTACAACTCTATCCACCTGTGACAGCACTTTCATGGAATGACACCTGTTTCCCAGTTCCCTCTGTTCTACCGCACTCCTCAGTGCCCAACCGTTCACCGTCTTTTCATGGTTTGTCCTTCAAAATGCAACACCTCACAGTTGTTCATGTTAAATTCCATCTGCTGTTTATTCCAGCTGGTCCAGATCCATCTGCAAGCTTTGAAAACCTTCCTTGCTGTCCACAACGCTTCTGATCTGAGTATTGTCTGCAAACTTGCTGATCCAATCACCACATTGTTGTCCAGATTGTGCATCTATATGACAAGCTACGCTGGTCCCAGCACCGATCCCTGCAGTACAGATCCCTGCAGCACACCACTAGTTACAGGCTTCCCCCTTCCCACCCCCCTCCAAAAACAGTAAATATTGAACATATAAAATACAATAAAACAATATCTTTTACAAAAGGAATACGAACAAAAAAGACGTATCATCTACTTATTCACATTAAATCTGATCGTATTTATCTTCTTATCATTTTAGGTGGTGGTGGTCCAAGGCCTGCTCTTTCTGTTATGTTCCATATATGGTTCCCAGGTTTTTTCAAACATTGTAACTTTGTCTTTTAAATTGTATGTGATTTTTTTTTCCCAATGGGATATACTTACACTTGGTTATATATTCCATTAATGTTTGTAGTCATATCGTCCAAAGTGGCCATCTTATATCTTTATTTTCACTCTTTCCCGCCTCTTCACCACCTCCATCCCTTTTTTCCATTACTGTCTTTTAAGCTTTCCTTTTTAAATTCAGTATATGACAACGCACTTAAGACATGAAATACCCCAACAATCCCCACAAGCAATAACCCTTTAACCCCAAATGAACCTCCCCTCCTTGGATTGCCCCTTGTCCCTTGACAGGAACAACTCCCCTTTCCATTCAGTTTGCTCACAAGGGTTTTCAACTTACTCGCAAGCATCAACCGATTTCACAGTGACCATTATTCTTCCCCCCCCAACCCCCCAGAGAACACTATTTTCCTATACATATAACAAAGCTCTCTCTCTCTCTCTCTTTTTTTTCCCTTCTTCTCCTTCTCTCAGCCATCTTTAAATCTTTATGGATACATTATCTTTACTTTATATTTTTGTATATTTTCTTGCCAGACTTCTTTCTTGTCACTCTTCTCCTGTCCTGCAAATGTTCAGCAAATTCTTGGGCTTTCTTTGGGTCCAAGAACATTCTATTCTGTTCCCCTGAAATAAATAGTTTGAGTACTGCTGGATGTCTTAATATCAAGTTATAACCTTTCTTCCATAAGATTGTTTTCGCCGTGTTGAATTCCTTCCTCTTCTTTAAAAGTTCAAAGCTTATGACCGGGAAAAAAAATTTTTGTCCCTTGTATTCCAACGGCTTATTGTGTTCTCTTGCCTGCTCCAGTATGTTATCTCGTCTATCTTAGAAATGTTACCAATATGGATCTCGGTTTTAGATGTGGTGGCGGTTCCAGTACTAGCGTTCCATGTGCCCTTTCGATTTCTATTTCTTCATGTGAATCTGTCATTCCCAGCATCTTTGGGATCCATCCTTTTATAAATTCCTTCATACCTGACCCTTCTTTGCCTTCTTTCAGGCCCACAATTTTTATGTTGTTCATGTTGTTTCGCCTACTGTTTCCAATACGTCAATTTTTTGCGTCTCTCAGCTGGCCTCTCCTCAGCTGAGTCCCCCTCCCACTGGCATTCACCTTTTCTTCGACTTGCGCATTGCGCATGTGCAACTCTTCGCGCAGGTGCAGTTGAACACCTCTTCTTGGCTCTGAGAGCCATTTTTGAAGTCCACCGGTTGGGAGGACACCACTCCTCTGGGAACACCAGAGATCGGCTGCTCTTCTCCACGGTGGCTCTCTGCTCCAATGTGCAGATAAGGCCTTCTTCTTTCTTCTCCAGTGATTTTCCTTCTTTCCTTTTCTCTTTTATTATTACGATTTCTCTTTTGGGTGTGTGAGGGATACTGGAATGTTAGGAGTCCAGAGATACTGGAAGCAAGTGCCAATTAAGAATAAAGTATTATGGGTTAACTTAAGGTGAAGGGATACTGGAATGTGAGGAGTCAAGCAAGTGCTCATTAGAGATGAAGTATTATGGGTTAAATCAGGCTGGAATGAGAGGAAGGGTTGTAAAAGTGTAATAAACTAAGGATGTTCAAAACAGGATAACAAGTTGATTGCTTTAGCAAGTCTTAGGGATTGATTAATGAGTGAAGCCATACTTCTCTGGCTAACAAGTTTGCAAGAAGACACATAAACTGATAAGAAGTTAGAATCCACGTGGGCAGAATTACCTAATGCTAAACCAATCCAGGAGGCAGAAGAATGTTGGGGGGAAGGTATCTCTGTACTGAAATGAAATGTATAAAAGTTGGGTCAGCCCCAGGATCTGTGTGTATTCCCAGGGTAAGGGGAAGCACCCAACTTTGCATTGTTGTATAATAAATGTTCTTTGTTCTCAGTTTTTGTCTCGAACAATTTCTGTGAAGGTACTTCTGTTTCTCACAGGTGCCATCTTCTGTCTCTTCTCTGAAACTTTCTCTTTCTCTTCCTGTATTTTATGTTTATTGAGCTCTGTTTTTTCAAACTTTTTTTTCTTTTCCCTGGAGAGGGCTGGTTCCACTAGACCAGCCACAACTCCATCACGTGACTCCCTCTCCTCACCCTCGTACTTGAGAATGGTGTGAACTCTACCCTAGAAACAACCACAGCAAAGAGACCATTCAGCCCTTCTCATCCCTGGTGAAATATCATTCTGCCAGTCTCATCGACCTGCACCCAGTCCCTAACCCTCCTGACTTCCCACATCCATGGATCTCTGCAATTGATTCTTAAAACGTAAGAGTTTGAATGTTAAATGGCAGACCATTGAGGAGTGTCGTCGAACAAAGGGATGGAGGAACTGTGGTACAAAACTGCCCGAAAGTGGAGTCCCATGTAGAGATAGGGGGTGAAGAAAGCTTCTGGTATTTTGGCTTTCAGAAATGAGAGGATTGAGTGCAGGAGGTGGGAGGCCACGAGCAAGTTGGACAAGGCCTGGGTGAGGCCAACTTGGGAACGTTGTGTGCCGTTTGGGTGGCCGGAGGAGAGGAAGGATAGGAATGAAACAGCGCGTCGAGGAGAGGGACAAGAAGGGGTTGGCTTTCGGGGTTTGAGTTCCAGGGGAAGGTTGGACAGGCTGGGACTTTATTCCCCAGAGCGTAGAAGATTGAGGAAGATTTGAAAATTGTGAGGGGGGACGGATCGTGTCCATGGGGACAGGCTGTTTCCAAGGAGATTGGGAGAGATTCAAAGAGGAGGACATGGATTGAGATTGAAGGGGGATTTTCTTCCCTCAGAGGGGGGTGGGAGCGTGGAATGAGCTTTGGGCCAAGGTGGTGGAGGTGGGATGGACTGGACTCTTGGGGGGGAATGTGGGGCAGGTCCTGGTGTGGAAATGTGCAGCCTGAAGGGGAGATGGACTGGAGGCCCGAGGCAGCTCTCGGCCCCTTCCCCAGTGGGACTGGGCTGGCGAAGAGATCCCGTGGAGGGGTGGCTTAAGCTCTCGCGAGAGCGACCGCTGGGGGCCGCCATGTTGTTGATCTTTCCCGCCTTCGGAGCAGTTGGTCGCGAGCGGGAGAGGTTCGTGTCGGTGCTTCACGGGCGGGAATCGGGGCATTTTGGGAGCGAGACCAGGGAGGAGGGAGTTTCCACGGGTCGCCCTTTGGGTCTGGGGCGGCCGGAGCTCGGAGGGGAACGGGCGGGGAGATGGTTGTGAGGTGGGGCCGGGGAACCGTGAGGGAGTTTGTGTCGGGGTGACATTAGGGTGTGTGGTAGTCGGGGCCCGCGAGGCTGACGGGGGGGGTCGGGGCCCGCGAGGCTGAGGGGGGGTCGGGGCCCGCGAGGCTGAGGGGGGGTCGGGGCCCGCGAGGCTGAGGGGGGGTCGGGGCCCGCGAGGCTGAGGGGGGGTCGGGGCCCGCGAGGCTGAGGGGGGGTCGGGGCCCGCGAGGCTGAGGGGGGGTCGGGGCCCGCGAGGCTGAGGGGGGGTCGGGGCCCGCGAGGCTGAGGGGGGGTCGGGGCCGGCGAGGCTGAGGGGGGGGTCGGGGACCCGCGAGGATGAGAGGGGGGTCGGGGCCCGCGAGGCGGAGGGGGGGGTCGGGGCCCGCGAGGCGGAGGGGGGGGTCGGGGCCCGCGAGGCGGAGGGGGGGGGTCGGGGCCCGCGAGGCGGAGGGGGGGGTCGGGGCCCGCGAGGCGGAGGGGGGGGTCGGGGCCCGCGAGGCGGAGGGGGGGGTCGGGGCCCGCGAGGCGGAGGGGGGGGGTCGGGGCCCGCGAGGCTGAGGGGGGGGGTCGGGGCCCGCGAGGCTGAGAGGGGTGTGGGAACCCAGAAGGGTGAGGGGGACCTGAGAGCCTGAGGCAGACCCGGGAAGCTCAGGGGGTTGAGGACTCAGAACGGTGAGGGGGTCGGGGAACCTTGGATGGGAATGAGCGGGAAGTTTGTGATGGATGTGAGGGGGCTGGGGATGGGGACCTGCATGTGGAATGGGTGGTGGGGCCAATAATAGAAAGGTTCCACTTTTCCACAGGACTCTCTGTTCCTCAAGTAGATGCGGCAGTGATGTTCCCCCCACCCCATCGAGCGCCAGGATTCCAGGCGTGGGGGTCGATGAGGGATCAGGGATGCTATGAGGGCGGTCGACAGTCTGACCCGTTTGGCGACCCCTGACCTCAACCATCATGTTACTAAAAGGAATGGATGAAGGTCTGGCAGAGGATGAGGTTTGTCTTCATTTTGGTGAGGCATTTGATAGGCTCCACAGACTTAGTCATAAGGCTTGGGATCTATGGATGTGTGGATTCAGAAATGGCTTAACTGCAGAAAGCATTTGGATATGGGCATGGATGGGAGGGGTATGAAGGGATATGAAATGGGTGCTTGTCAGTGGGATGAGAAAATCAGTTCACCACAGACTGGAAGGTTTCTGTGCTGGAATGAGACGTCATTAACAATGACACCGACAGCCCAATCCTCTTTCTGCCAGTTCCGCTGCAGACATTAGAAGACGGTCCTGTTTAAAATAATCCGAATAACCCTGGGCGCGGACCCACCGAAGCCACAGTTTAGTTCCTGCACCTCAGATGGTGAAATCTACAGATTTTTCTTTAAAATATTGTTTACATTGTAAAACAATTTGAAAAGTGCATTAACTTTAGTGAATACCCACACTCCTGTTCGGCTCCGAATCATGGGTCCTCTACCGGCATCACCTACGGCTCCTAGAACGCTTCCACCAGCGTTGTCTCCGCTCCATCCTCAACATCCATTGGAGCGCTTTCATCCCTAACGTCAAAGTACTCGAGATGGCAGAGGTCGACAGCATCGAGTCCACGCTGCTGAAGATCCAGCTGCGCTGGATGGGTCACGTCTCCAGAATGGAGGACCATCGCCTTCCCAAGATCGTGTTATATGGCGAACTCTCCACTGGCCACCGTGACAGAGGTGCACCAAAGAAAAGTTACAAGGACTGCCTAAAGAAATCTCTTGGTGCCTGCCACATTGACCACCGCCAGTGGGCTGATAACGCCTCAAACCGTGCATCTTGGCGCCTCACAGTTTGGCGTGCAGCAACCTCCTTTGAAGAAGACCGCAGAGCCCACCTCACTGACAAAAGGCAAAGGAGGAAAAACCCAACACCCAACCCCAACCAACCAATTTTCCCCTGCAACCGCTGCAACCGTGTCTGCCTGTCCCGCATCGGACTTGTCAGCCACAAACGAGCCTGCAGCTGACGTGGACTTTTTACCCCCTCCATAAATCTTCGTCCGCGAAGCCAAGCCAAAGAAGAATGTTCAATTCAAAAGGAAAAAATAATGAAAAAATCTTAATTCAAAGCCCGAGCGCTGAGCAAGGTTCAAAAAAAAACACACAGGAATAAAGTGCCAACATCCTGCAGATGGATTTATCAGTGGCTAAGGACCAGATTTATTCTCGTCTCTCGCCGTGCACACACGAAGATGAGAGCAGTGTTTGAGATGCTCCAGGCTCCGTGTTACAACGTATACCCAGCCAGAAAGAATTCCGATCCATATCCCCACGTTTTTATTCCTGGGGCTGACGGCAGGGTTCAGCCTGAAATAGCAGAGGATGAGAATCCAGGCAAAAGGACAGAAGCCCAGACCAAAGCAAAAATTGCAGCAGAAGGATTTAGTTCCACCGGTAGCGAGAGAGGGAGAGTGGAAGGACACTTTCAGAATGCCCATAGGATTTAACCTGTTTAAAAGCAGGTGGCACAAATCTGTGCAGAGGGGCACAATTTAAAGGCGATTGCAGATGTTTGATTGGGAAGCTGCAGGAATTCAGCCCATCAGAATGAAGTAAATGCAATATCCATAGAGAGAAACCTTGGGCTTTTCTCTGGAGTGATGCAGGAAGCTCATGGACTGAATGGATTTGTGGCAGAGCTTGGTGGAGGAGCAGGCAGTGCTGAGGAAACAGAAGGCTGCTGAAGGACTTGTAAAAAGAGAACGTGCAGAAGGCTGCGGGTGCCTGGAGCACATGGCCGGGGAGGATTGTGGAGTCTGGAATAATAGGGACATTTAACATTTAGACAGGCACATCGATGCAACAAAAATAGTGGGTTATGGATTTGAGGGGTGAAAGGTTCAGTTTGTAGTAGGTTTGAGCAGGTGTCTTGTGACAGCAATACACCTGAGCAAAAAGCTCTACAAAAGTATGGACATCGCCCAGGACATCTCAGGTAAAAAGCCTCCACCATTGAGAACATTTGCTGGGAATGATGCTGTCAGAGAGCATCAGGAATCAAGGATCCACGTCACCCGCTCTGTTCTCACTGCTCCCATCAGGAAAGAGGTATAGCCAGGTTCAGGAATAGCCCTTCATCACGAGACTCAACACACATTCAGGGACTTTTCCTTTTGCACTTTGAATTTTTTCTCTCTCAATTCCAGTTTGTTTTCATATCCAAATTTTCAGAGATTACAAGTAGATGAGCCCAGTTGGGGAAACTTGGTTTTGGTCTATGTAATGGTTACTTTTATCCCCTTTTATTGTTCATTTATATTAGTGTCTGGGCCACTATGTGGTCCAGATACAGCTGACAGACCTTTACCAAAGGGTCACGTTTATGTGATTTTTTTTTTTCCGTAGGTAACAGCAGTTCATTTCCACAGCCCAGCGGACATCCAATTGATCGTGATACATATTTTCGCGAAGGCCAGTGCTATTTTTATAAATGAGATTAGATATTTGGTCAAGTTGTCGCTTGTTTCCATGAAGATATTGCTCCAGGTCTCACGCGGAGGCCACTCCTGTGATCGTGGTTAATTTTTCTGCGCTTTCTTGCCAAAATGGCCTCACTTTCACTCACGACCACGTAGAAAAGTTTAATGAAGCTCATCATCCCATTGGCCTTCATAACTATCCTATCAACCTGAGCGGCAACCTTGAGGGATATTTGGATTTGAACCCCAAAATCCCTCTCTTTATCCTCACTCATGTAACCGACTGGTAACCTTGTACCCAGCCTTCTGGTTTGTCCTTCCAAAATGCATCACCTCACACTTACCTGGATTGAAATCCACCTGCAACTTTTCTGCCTAAATCTGCATCCTGTCTGTATCCTCTTGTATCCTTTGACAACCTTACAGACCCAGACTTACTGACCCAACTTCTGCCTCTTCATGCAGGTCATTTATAAAAATCACCAAGAGCAGGGGTCCCAGAACAGATCCTTGTGGCACTCCACTCCTCTCTGCTTTCTTCCAACAAGACAATTTTTTATCCACAGCCAAAGTTACCCTGATCCTTTGCCAAATTACTTTCTGATGAGTCTCGTCAAATTCTTGCTAAAATCCATGTAGACCACATCTCCCACACGACCCTCATTCATTTCCTTTGTTACCCCACTCAAATAAAACTCATTTAGACTCATGAGGCATGACCTTCCCATCACAAAGCCATGCTGACTGTCTTTGAGAAGTCTGTACTTCTGCAAATGCTCATAGATCCTATACTGGTCTATAATTCCCAAGATTCTCCCCATTACCTTTTCTAAACAAGGCGACTGCATTTGATGGTTTGTGCTGGATTTTGGGGGCAGGGGGCTGGGTGTTTGTGGGCAAGGGCTGGGTTTGGGGCTCAGGGAATTCTCTTTTCCTCTTGACTGCAAGGAACACTATGTCTCACTTCCTGCTAATGTGACTCTGTCTGCTTTATGACTGAATGAAGTGAATTTTGTGTAATATTGCACTTTATACCATGACAATCAATTGAATTTTGATCTTGGCATGTTTGGAAGAATGTTCTTAGTGACAGTGACCCAGGTTCAAATCTGTCACCATGTAAGGGGTTTGAGTGTTTTTTTTTCTCATCCTTGTTGAAGTCGAGTTCCTGTCAAGGTACAAAAAGGTACAGTAACAAACCACAAACTCTAAAACACAGTCTTTATTGAGTCATGCCAGAAGGAATGAGGGGTACCAGTGGTGGGTGAACAGACTCACCTCACTATCGATGTTTGAACGGGAGTTAAAGAACACAGTCACATGGTAGAGCTTTTAAGACATTTTCCTGCCAACAAATTGGATAACATTTCTTGGAAGGTATTAGTACAGCTTCTGCTTTACATTTTGCACATCCTCTTCCTCAAGACAGAGAAAGGATTTGTTGTTGGCAATTTAATCTCATGTGCCCGTTATAATTAAGAACATCCTTCTGGTCTACAAAATTTCAACAGAAATCTGGAAGGGTTGCTCACAGTACACATTGGTAATCATTCTCTGCCTGTCTGATTTCTGGTTTCCAATTTACACATGTAAATGTCTAGTTTCATAGTAATTTTTAATTGTTGAAGTTGACAATGGTGGCTAACAGTTCAAAGCAGAAACTGCCATTCTGGGTCTGAGTGGTGCTGAAGGCTTCTTGCAGCCTTTGGATCAGGCCTGATGAGCCTCCTTCAGGTGGCCAGAATACTCCCGATGTAAAGTCACATATTCTGCCCGAATGCGGCTGTAAGGAGGCCATGTGAAAGAGCAGATGCGGCTCGGAGGAGTACTTACCAATCTTCCTTCGGGAGGTATAATCTCCGTGTCTGAGCAATTCCCCCGAGGAACCTGAATGCAGCCGCCTGATGATAATCAGCCAGGGACCCAAATCCCCGCGCCTGACAGCCCCCCTCCTCATGCCCGACAACCCACCCTTCCCGCGTCCGACAGCCCCATTCACCTCACCCGAGAGCCTCCATCACTGCGCACGACACCACCCATCACTGCTGCCTGACAGCCTCCCCTGACCCAACATCCTGTGCCAGCCGCACCTGCCCTGATGTCCTGCACTGACAGGAACTGGAGTGCGCTCTGAGGCGCCTCTCCTGCAGCTGTCCCTTTCAGGCTGCCATCTGAAAGAACATTCCATAGGGCTGTTTCTGCTTCTGCAGACTGATTCTTTACGTAGAATGCAGCTGAAAGTGGCTCCAGCTGTAGTCAATTCGCACTATTGTTTTAGAGATGAGGCAGGCATTAGGATATGAGACTCAGTCGAGGAGTTGAGAATTGAAATGTCCTTAGTCACTCTATCTCCTAGCTTCCTGGCAAAATCTGTGTGATGGTGTCTTCATCACAATTATCAGAACAAGATCCAGCTAATATTCTGCACCCTTCATGAAATTGGAAAGTGAATGGGGGGAATTTGTGTGGTCAGGGCTTAATATGACACAGAATGATGCAGACACAGGAAATGTGAGCAGGCTCTTACCACTTTAATGAGGAGATATATATACAAGAGGACGTGACTTTAGGGTGAAAGTGGAAAGGTTTAGGGGGAACTTCGAAACTTAATGAGTGGTGGGAGTGTGGAACGAGCTGCCATCTGATGTGGTGGGTGCAGGCTCAGTCTTCAATTTGAAGAATAAATTGGATAGCGACAAGGATGGAGAAGTCTTGAGGGTTATGGAAATGGGTGCAGGTCAGTGGGACGAGTGGAATGATGTCTTCAGCACAGACTTGAAGGGCTGAATGGGGTGTTGTCTGTGTTTTTATGGTTCTAATTAATGCCAAGACATTTTGGGCACTAACTATACATCCACACAGAGGGAACCCAGACTGAATCTTTACATTTAAACATAGAGCAGAGTAATTGGCCAAAGGAGCTCTGACCATATAAATAGTCCCATTAACCACCCACCACCACCCCCATCCCCCCCCCACACACACACACACACACACACGTGTACAGAGTTTGAAGGGTGGGGTGAACATACAAGCAGACCCGTGCAGACGGGGCCAGATTTGAACCAGGGTGACTGACGTGGCAGGACCATTGCACCACCTGTGGCATAAATATTCCCAAGTCATCGCCCTAAACCAATGCTCCAAGGCACTGGGAGAGCAAACAGCTTAAAGTATACCCAATTCTGCATAGTTTGAACTGCTGTACAACCATCAGGAACAAAGAAAACCCTAGTTGGTCTTATTGAAATTTTCAGCTATCATAGAGCACAAAAGGCTTTCAAACCCACAGTCAAAGAACAAGTCCCCAAAACAAACAGATCTCTGTCATGAGTCAAGGCTCCTCCGACACTCCCTGAGCTGGAAGCATTGGTTACTGTTTTGACCCCACGAACTAATAAACAACATTGATGTTATTTTGACCACAATGACAAAGGTTGGAGCCAGCCCTTGTTTCAATGTCCAGCACTATTCAGCATTGATACCTCACACCTGAAGGATCAGCCAATTAACTGTTGGCCAGATTCCAGCTCAGGCCTGGCTCCTGTCTCCATCAAGGTGGCCAATAGCGAGAGAGCATCAATTCAGGGGCTGTTAATCAGGTGACAGAAATTCATGGGTTTAAAGCAGGTGATTTTTTTTCTTCCCCTTCCCCCCCCACTCTTCTCTCTTTCCCCTTCCCCTGCTGCCCTCCTCCCCCCCCGTGTTCTCCTCCCACTTTCCCCTCTTCTCCCCTTCTCCTATTCTCCAACCCTCTTCACCCCTCTCTTCTTCCCCTCTTCTCCTCCCCTCCTTCTGATCTTCTCTCTTCCCCCCCCCCCCCCCCCCAGTAACCTGTGGCTTTCATCCTGAGATGATGCTGCCATCAGAGGAAGGTAGGAAGCCTGGTTTTACTGTGGCTCCTTTTTCTGGGGTTATTTGAGTTGTTGGGGTGAAAGGAATTTGGTGTTCGTGGAAGCCACCGTATGTGGGTAGTTTGCAATCTGGTGTTTTCCATGTGGCTCAGAACGATGGAGCCAGAGAAATGTGTTGGTTTCGTGTGTGTGGTTTACGGTGCATGCAACTTTAGCTCTTGTCTTGGGATGATGGTTTTGGGATGTTTGTACCTGATTGTGTCTGAGGTTTGCCTTTGAAGTGTCGGCTGCTGATGGACGTAGGTGGGCAAGAGCTGGGTTTGGGGATTGCATGGGAAATGGGGAATTCTCTTGCTCTTGAATGCAAGAAGCACTTCATTTAACTTTCTGCTCATGTAACCCTATCTGCCTTATGCATGAATGAAGTGGTTTGTGTAATATTGCGCTTTATTACAGGACAATCAATTGAATTTTGATCTTGGCATGTTTAGCAGAATGTTCTTAAAATGACAGTGACCCAGGTTCATATCTGTCCCCGTGTAAGGAGTGTTTTTATCTTACCCTTCACAAAATGGGAAGGTGAATGGGGGTATTTGTGTGGTTCTGTTGTGTATGTTTCAAGTTCCTGTCCCTGTGGATGTACATTTTTTTGTGTTCACTCGTAGTAACTCAACCAATTTCTGTAGCGACGCAAATACTGGAGAGACTCAGCAGGTCAAGCAGAGAACTTTATATAGTACAGATACTTGCCTAATAAAGGGCTCAAGCCTGAAATGCTGGTTGTATGTTTATCTGAATACTGTCTGGAGCAAACAAACCAGGGTATCCAATCAGAATTGGGTGGGGAGTTTTGTGCATTAAAGTCCTATCAATGCAACATTTAAAAAATTTTAGGTTCATCTGTGTCTTAAATCTTTAACGTTATACGTGCAGGACAATAACAGGCCCTTCACCCCCAATTAACCTCCAGTCTCCAGAGAACAGTACAGCACAGAAACAGGTCCTTTGATCCTTCGAGTCTGTGCTGAACTATTATTTGGCCCATTCCCACTGACCTGCAACCAGTCCATCGCCCACTATACCCTTCCCATTCACATCCCCATCCAAATTCTTCATAATTAAAATTGACTCCTCATTCACCATCACCCAGCAGCTCATTCCACATTCCCTCTACTCTGAACAAATTCCTCCAATTTCCCCTCTCAACTTTTCCCATTTCACTCTTATCCCAAATCCGCTGGTTTATCTCTGAGTGGATAATGCTGACCTACATTTACTGTCTATCCATCTCATAATTTTAAATACCTCTGAGGGGACGATGGTCAAGAAAGGGGACGAGGGCACAGAAAGGGGACGGGGGCCCAGAAAGGGGACGGGGGCCCAGAAAGGGGACGGGGGCCCAGAAAGGGGACGGGGGCCCAGAAAGGGGACGGGGGCCCAGAAAGGGGACGGGGCCCAGAAAGGGGACGGGGGCCCAGAAAGGGGACGGGGGCCCAGGAAGGGGACGGGGGCCCAGGAAGGGGACGGGGGCCCAGGAAGGGGACGGGGGCCCAGGAAGGGGACGGGGGCCCAGGAAGGGGACGGGGGCCCAGGAAGGGGACGGGGGCCCAGGATGGGGACGGGGGCCCAGGATGGGGACGGGGGCCCAGGAAGGGGACGGGGGCCCAGAAAGGGGACGGGGGCCCAGAAAGGGGACGGGGGCCCAGAAAGGGGACGGGGGCCCAGAAAGGGGACGGGGGCCCAGAAAGGGGACGGGGGCCCAGAAAGGGGACGGGGGCCCAGAAAGGGGACGGGGGCCCAGAAAGGGGACGGGGGCCCAGAAAGGGGACGGGGGCCCAGAAAGGGGACGGGGGCCCAGAAAGGGGACGGGGGCCCAGAAAGGGGACGGGGGCCCAGAAAGGGGACGGGGGCCCAGAAAGGGGACGGGGGCCCAGAAAGGGGACGGGGGCCCAGAAAGGGGACGGGGGCCCAGAAAGGGGACGGGGGCCCAGAAAGGGGACGGGGGCCCAGAAAGGGGACGGGGGCCCAGAAAGGGGACGGGGGCCCAGAAAGGGGACGGGGGCCCAGAAAGGGGACGGGGGCCCAGAAAGGGGACGGGGGCCCAGAAAGGGGACGGGGGCCCAGAAAGGGGACGGGGGCCCAGAAAGGGGACGGGGGCCCAGAAAGGGGACGGGGGCCCAGAAAGGGGACGGGGGCCCAGAAAGGGGACGGGGGCCCAGAAAGGGGACGGGGGCCCAGAAAGGGGACGGGGGCCCAGAAAGGGGACGGGGGCCCAGAAAGGGGACGGGGGCCCAGAAAGGGGACGGGGGCCCAGAAAGGGGACGGGGGCCCAGAAAGGGGACGGGGGCCCAGAAAGGGGACGGGGGCCCAGAAAGGGGACGGGGGCCCAGAAAGGGGACGGGGGCCCAGAAAGGGGACGGGGGCCCAGAAAGGGGACGGGGGCCCAGAAAGGGGACGGGGGCCCAGAAAGGGGACGGGGGCCCAGAAAGGGGACGGGGGCCCAGAAAGGGGACGGGGGCCCAGAAAGGGGACGGGGGCCCAGAAAGGGGACGGGGGCCCAGAAAGGGGACGGGGGCCCAGAAAGGGGACGGGGGCCCAGAAAGGGGACGGGGGCCCAGAAAGGGGACGGGGGCCCAGAAAGGGGACGGGGGCCCAGAAAGGGGACGGGGGCCCAGAAAGGGGACGGGGGCCCAGAAAGGGGACGGGGGCCCAGAAAGGGGACGGGGGCCCAGAAAGGGGACGGGGGCCCAGAAAGGGGACGGGGGCCCAGAAAGGGGACGGGGGCCCAGAAAGGGGACGGGGGCCCAGAAAGGGGACGGGGGCCCAGAAAGGGGACGGGGGCCCAGAAAGGGGACGGGGGCCCAGAAAGGGGACGGGGGCCCAGAAAGGGGACGGGGGCCCAGAAAGGGGACGGGGGCCCAGAAAGGGGACGGGGGCCCAGAAAGGGGACGGGGGCCCAGAAAGGGGACGGGGGCCCAGAAAGGGGACGGGGGCCCAGAAAGGGGACGGGGGCCCAGAAAGGGGACGGGGGCCCAGAAAGGGGACGGGGGCCCAGAAAGGGGACGGGGGCCCAGAAGGGTGAGGGGAGGGGATGAGCCGCCAGAAGGGGGAGCCGACGAGGACCCAGGAGGGGGAGGGGGACCCAGGAGGGGGTGGGGGACCCAGAAGGGGGAGGGGGACCCAGGAGGGGGAGGGGGACCCAGGAGGGGGAGGGGGACCCAGGAGGGGGTGGGGGACCCAGAAGGGGGAGGGGGACCCAGAAGGGGGAGGGGGACCCAGAAGGGGGAGGGGGACCCAGAAGGGGGAGGGGGACCCAGAAGGCTGAGGGGGGACGGGGACCCAGAAGGCTGAGGGAAACCCAGAAGCCTGAAGGTGGGGTTGGGAACCCGCGTGGTTGAGGGGATCGGGGAACTGAGAGTGTGAGGGGGACCCGTGAGGGTGAGGGAGTCCCGGACCTATGGATGGGAATGAGCAGGAAGGGGTGCTGGTCAGTGGGACGAGAATATCAGTTCACCACAGACTGAAAGCCTTCAGTTCTGTAATGAGACATCATTAACTATGACACCGACAGCCCAACCCTCTTTCTCCCAGTTTCACTGCAGACATTGGAAGACGGTCCTGTTTAAAATAATCCAAATACCCCTGGGCGCGGACCCGCCGAGCCACAGATTAGTTCCTGCATCTCAGATGGTGAAGTCTTCAGATTTTTCTTTAAAATATTGTTTACTTTGTAAAACAATTTGGAAAGTGCATTAACATATATTATAATGTTCAATTCAAAAGGAAAAACTAATGGAAAAATCTTAATTCAAACACCTAGCACTAAGCAAGGTTCAAAAAAAACACACAGGAATAAAGTGCCAACATCCTGGAGATGGATTTCACAGTGACTCAGGACAAGATTTGTTCTTGTCTCTAGCTGTGCACACACGAGGATGAGAGCAGTGTTTGAGATGCTCTAGCCAGAAAGAATTCCGATCCATATCCCCACGGTTTTATTCCTCGGGCTGAGGGCAAGGTTCAGACTGAAATAGCAGAGGATGAGAATCCAGGCAAAAGGACAGAAGCCCAGACCAAGCAACAATTTGAGCAGAAGGATTTGGTTCCACCGGTAGAGAGAGAGAGAGAGAGAGAGAGAGAGTAGAAGGACACTGTCAGAATGCCGATAGGATTTAACCTGTTTAAAAGCAGGTGGCACAAATCTGTGCAGAGGGGCACAATTTAAAGGCGATTGCAGATGTTTGATTGAGAAGCTGCAGGAATTCAGCCCATCAGAATGAAGTAAATGCAATATCCAGAGAGAGAATCCTTGGGCTTTTCTCTGGAGTGATGCAGGAAGCTCATAGAGTGAATGGATTTGAGGCAGAGCTTGGTGGAGGAGCAGGCAGTGCTGAGGAAACACAAGGCTGCTGAAGGACTTGTAGAAAGAGAATGTGCAGAAGGCTGCGGGTGCCTGGAGTGCATGGCCGGGCAGGATGGTGGAGTCTGGAATAATAGGGACCTTTAACATTTAGACAGGCACATAGATGCAAGAAAAATAGTGGGTTTACGGGTAAGAGGGGTGAAAGGTTCAGTTTGTAGGAGGTTTGATCAGTTGTCTTGTGACACCAATACCCCTGAGCAAAAAGCTCTACAAAAGTATGGACACCGCCCAGGACATCTCAGGTAAAAACCCTTCACCATTGAGAACATTTGCAGGGAACGCTGCCGTCAGAGAGCAGCAGCAATCAAGGATCCACATCACCCGTTCTGTTCTCACTGCTCCCATCAGGAAAGAGGTATAGCCAGGTTCAGGAACAGCTGCTACCCCTTCACCACGACACTCAACACACATTCAGGGACTCGTTTAAAGACTCTCCCTTTTGCACTTTGAATTTTTTCTCTCTCCATTGCAGTTTGTTTTCATATCCACATTTTCAGAGATTACAAGGAGATGAATCCAGTTGGGGAAACTTGGTTTTGGTCTCTATAATGGTTACTTTCGTCCCCTTTTAATGTTCATTTATATTAGTGTCTGGGCCCCTATGTGGTCCAGGTACAGCTGACAGACCTTAACCAAAGGGTCACGTTTATGTGATTTTTTTTTTCCCGTAGGTAACAGCAGTTCATTTCCACAGCCCAGCGTGCTATCGGACATCCAGTTGATCGTGATACATCTTTTCGCGAAGGCCAGTACTATTTTTATAAATGAGATTAGATATTTGGTTAAGTTGTCGCTTGTTTCCGTGAAGATATTGCTCCAGGTCTCACGTGGAGGCCACTCCTGTGATCGTGATTAATTTTTCTGCGCTTTCTTGCCAAAATGGCCTCACTTTCACGCACGACCACGTAGAAACGTTTAATGAAGCTCATCATCCCATTGGCCTTCATTTCGGTTGAAGCTCTGCATGCAGATTTTACAAAGCAGTCTGAAACCCTTTCTCCACGGGAATCCCAGTTCATTGGCCATGCAGTCTCTCAGGTTAGGAAGCCCTTGGTGCCATTTCCACTGGGACACAAGATTGCTTTTCCACTGAACACAACTCATCCCCGGGGAGCGGAGTGTTCTGCCTTCGACTGGAAACAGGTGATTCTCTGCTGTCTCTCTTCCACTGGTTTTACCATCAGGCCGACATCGGCAAACGCCGAGGATGTGAGTTGGGGTAGAGGTGGCGTGAAATGACATCATTTGACACTGGAATTTGGACAGTGTCCCTTTTCCACTGGACCCTGTCCCAGTAAATTCCCGGGATTGGCCATGAGGGGCTGTACTTTTGAAGTTGAAACACTTTGCAGAGCAAAGTCTTGGAATTTAATTTCTTCAACTATGTACGCTATTCTGGCGCTCCATCCTGTAGGATGTCGATGGTTCCTTTCATAGCACCTGAATCAATCCCTGACGAATCACAGAGCACTTCTGGTGTAGGGATTGCTTCAAGTGGAATTTGAGTTTGGGAGTATTTTGAAAACCACAGGTCTAAGTTATAGGGAAAGGTTAAGCAAGATTTTTATTCTGCGGAGCATAAAAGGTTGAAGTTGGATTGGGTTGAGGTATTTAAAATTATTGGGGTATAGATTGGACGTGGGTTGAAAGAAAGGGGCAGAAGTTTAGAGGAAATGTGAGGGGGGACTTTCACTCAGAGTGGTGGGTGTGTGGAATGGACTTGCAGATGAAGTGGAGGAGGCAGGCTCAATATTAGCACTTAAGGAGAAGTGGGATATGTATTTGGACAGGAAAGGAATGGAGGGTCAAGGGGCGAGTGTAGGTCAATGGGATTAGGTAGGACAAAGTGTTCGGCGTGGACTCGAAGGGCAAAGTTGGCCTATTTCGATGCTGTAATGGTTAGAGAGGTAAAACGTGTATGTGAACATTTTGGGTCCAGTGACCATAGATTAGTTTCCAATCAATTATGGATAAGAGTGGGGTCTGCTGCAACAGCACCACTCAATCAATGCACCGGACACAGTTAATCAGGAAAGATGTTTATTCAGACTTGTTCCTCTCTTAGGTCTCTTGCCCACGACCTTACCAGAGAGAGGGGGATCTTTTTCTCTTCTATCCATTAGTGACTGGTGTCACCCTCTGTTCTGCTAATATTTCAAAACAGCACTGAGCCCATGTTAAATGTTCCACTTGAAACTCAAACATGTTACAGACTAAACTAAGCCAGTCATCTTTGCTAAAATGAATGATGAGGGAGAAAATGAAGGGAACAGAAAGCAAGGGAGGAACAGGGAGAGGATGCAGAAAATAATGCAGGCTGAATGAGAGGGGAAAGAAACCGGGCTCCAGATGATTAAGGAAGACAAGGCGAAAGAAGGAGACCCTAGGACACTGCCACCCTATGTTGAGAATGAGGACTCAAAAGATTCCTTGTGGGCAAGGCTATCTGCATCTATTAATTCCGCCCCCCACACCCCCACTTAAACTCCCTCAACAATCCAGCAACAAATTCCATGACCTTCTGGTGAAATAAATTTCTCATCTGCTTTAAATAGGTATCTTCCAATTCTAAGACAATGTCTTTTTATCCAAGGGAAACATTATTCACATCTACTGTCCAATCCTTTCAGCATTGGAAAGGTTTGTGAGATCTCCTCTCCTTCTTCTATACTCCAATGAAGAATGGAGGTATATCATCCTGGTAAATCTCTGCTCTATCTCCAACATCAGCACATCCTTTTTAAAATGAACGCAGTTCTCCAAATGAGGTCTCTCCCATGCCCCATCAACACCTCCCTACCCTTGAAACAAAGGCCAACATAGAATTTGCTTTCTTTTCCTGCCGATCCAACCTGGTGGTTACCCACTCACTATGTTTTCCTGAACGAGAACCCCCCAAGTCCCTTGACACTTGAAATAATTACATGTAATTTAGGTAACAAATTTGAAATTTTTGGAAAGATTTGGGAATCTTATTTATAAACTGTAGGAATTAAGTTGTAATCGCCCAACCTGAACCTTCTGACTCCTAAAATCAAGAAAATTTGTTAGATTTTATTTGATAGTTTTTTAGTAATTTTTTTATAAATACTTTCCAGATGTTATCTTTCTTTTCTATTGGGTTGTTGTGCAGGGGGAATTAAAAAAAAATACTATGTATTAATTTTTCATTATCTTTGAATGAGAAATTTACGTACGCATTTAATGCATGTGAAATTAAAATTTTCAAAGAGAAGCTTAACATAACGTAATACATTTTGCTTATTTTCAAGAGTTGTGGAGAGTGAGGAGTGTTTTCATGGACTACAAAAGGATTTGGACCTTTGGAAAGATGGCAGATGGAGTTTCATGTAGGTAAGTGTGAGGTGCTTTATTTTGGGAAGAATAACCAAGACGTATGCAGTGAAGGGGAGGGCATTGAGGAACAGAGGGATCTTGGAGGAATGGTTCAATAGACAATAGGAGCAGGAGTAGACCCTTCGGCCTGTCGAGCCTTCAGTGACCGCCATTTTACAGATCATGGCTGATCACTACTATCAGTACCCCTTTCCAGCCTTATCCCCATAACCCTGAACTCCTTTGCCCACTAGAGTCTTATCTAACTCTCTTTTGAACATAATCAACGAATCTGACTCTACCGCTCTCTGTGGCAGAGCATTCCACAGATTCACACTTCTCTGGGTAAACAAATGTTTTCTCATCTCCGTCCTAAAGGGCCTACCCTGTATTCTTAAACTATGCCCTCTAGTCCTCGTCTCCCCCATCATTGGGAATAAGTAATCCGACTTCACCCTGTCTATCCCCCTGATAATTTTGTAGACCTCAATCATGTCCCCCCTCATCCTTCTAAACTCCATCGGATACAAGTCCAGTTTTTCTAGCCTTTCAGCATATGTCAGCCCCGCCATCGCTGGAACTAACCTTGTAAATCTGCGCTGCACACCCACTATAGCTAGTATGTCCTTCCTCAAAATTGGAGACCAGTACTGGATGCAATACTCCAGGTGGGATCTCACCAGGGCCCTGTACAACTGCAGAAGGGCGTCTCTGTTCTTATACACCAATCCCCTCTTTATGAAAGCCAACATGCCATTTGCCTTCTTCACAGCTTTCTGATCCTGCATGTTAGCCTTCAGTGACGGGTGAACAAGTACACCCAGATCCATTTGCACCTCCCCACTCCCTAGCTTGTCTCCATTTAAATAATACTCAGCCTTCCTATTATTGCCCCCAAAATGGATAACCTCACATTTGCTCACCTTGAACGTCATCTTCCATTCAACAGCCCACACCCCCAACCTGTCCAAGTCCCTCTGCATTTTCCTGGCATCCTCCTCACACCCCACTCCGCCACCCAGTTTAGTGTCATCTGCAAATCTGCTCATGTTATTCATAATCCCCTCATCCAAATCATTTTGATAAATTACAAACAACTGAGGACCCAATCTCGATCCCTGCGGCACCCCACTCGTCACATCCTGCCATCCTGAAAAAGACCTGCTTTCTCCAAACCTTTGTTTCCTATTTCTTAACCAATTTCCTGTCCATGTCAGCACCTTACCTCCAATACCATGGTCCCTGATCTTGCCCACTAGTCTCCCGTACGGTACCTTATCAAAGGCCTTCTGGAAGTCCAAATACACCACATCCACTGGTCTCCCAAGTCCACCCTCTTTGTCACATCCTTGAAAAATTCTAGAAGGTTAGTCAAGCATCACTTACCCTTAAGGAATCCATGCTGACTAGCCCTTATACTATTATTTCTGCCTAAGTGTTCTGCTATTACTCCTTTTATGATAGATTCCAATATCTTCCCCACCACTGACGTCAGGCTGACTGGTCTATAATTTCCCGTTTTCTCCCTCCCTCCCTTCTTAAAAATTGGCACCACATCAGCCACTCTCCAATCCTCAGGGACCTCCCCCGAATCTATGGAACTTTGGAAAATGTCGACCAGTGCCTCCACAATTTCCATAGCAACTTCTTTTAAGCACCCTGGGATGCAGCCCATCAGGCCCTGGGGATTTATCAGCCCTCAGTCCTAACAATTACAACCTCCTCCTTCTAGATCCGGATATCCATTAGATACCCTACTTCCCCAGGAAAGTTCCCCAAGTCTCTTGATACCGCATGACCACTACCCCCTAACTGGCCATAACCTATGTCCTCCTTGGTGAAGACCGATGCAAAGTATTTGTTAAATTCCTCAGCCATCTCCTTGTTTCCGGTAATAATTCCAGCCTTTTCCAATCTTAATGGACCAATTTTAGACCGAACCAATTTCTTCCTCTTCACATATTTAAAAAAGCTTTTGCTTTCCTCCATTATATTATTTGCTAATTTCCTCTCGTTCTTCATTTTCCCCTCTCTTCTGACTTTCTTAGTTACCCTCTGATGCTCTTTGAAGGTTTCCCAATCCTCTAACTTCCCACTCCGCTTCGCTATCTTATACTTACTCCCTTTGGATTTGATATTGCACTTGATTTCATTAGTTAGCCACGGCTGCCATTTTCATCTCCTAGAGCCTTTCCTCCACGTTGGAATAAATTTGTCCTGAATCCTGTGGAAAATGTCCAAAAATACCTGCCATTTTCCCAGTTGTCCTCCCAGCTAGTGTATCTTTCCATTTTATTTTGGCTAGCTCCTCCCTCATAGCTGCATAATCCCCTTTATTTAACTGCAGTACAGATGCTTCCGACTTCCTTTCTTTCTCTTTTCGGAGGCCTGTAAATCACCCCCATTATGGTCTCATGCCTTTACAATTTCTTAATTCTATCCAAACAGACTCTACCCACCTGTTTCAATGTCTTTCCTTTCAAACGCCTGAATTTCTTTTCTTACCAATAGAGCTACCCCACCCCCTCTTCCTAACTTTCTGTCTTTTCTAAAGGACGTGTACCCGGGAACATTGATTTCCCAATCCTGCCCTTCCTGTAGCCATGTCTCCGTAACTCCGACAATGTCATAACCTCCCATTGCAATTTGCGCCTCAAGCTGATCCCTTTTATTCCTTACACTCCGTGCATTCATACACAATACCTTGATACCATATCTCCTTTCTCCCTCCACCTTTGTTCTCGATGCACTTGCCCCTACTCTCCTATCACTTTTAGTTCCCTTTTTCCTTATTGTTTCACCGTCTAACAGAACCACCCCTCTATTCACTCTCCTATCTGCTTCCCTATCTGTCCTGTTCCCTTTCCCCTGCCAAATTCTTTTTAAATTTGAGGGTGGATTCCCTTGGAGATAGAAGGCTTTGGGTACGCTGGCCTTTATAAATCATAGCATGGAATATAGGATCTGGGGTAGTGATGTTCAGAGTGTTGGTGAGGCCAAGTTTGGAGTATTGTATGCCGTTCTGGTCTCCAAATTATAGGAAGGATATCAATAAGGTAGAGAGCGTGCAAAGAAGTTTGACGAAAATGTTGCCTAGATTGGTGTATTTTGAATACGTAGAAAGATTGAGTAGACTGGGACCTCATTCATTGGAGCGTAGAGGATTGAGCGGAGATTTGATAGAGGTATTTAAAATTATCAAGGGAATAGATAGAGAAGCTGTGAATAGGCTCTTTCCCCTAAGGGGAGCAGAGATTGGAACAAGGGGTCATAAGTTAAGGGGCAAAACTTGAGAAGTAATACAAGAGGATGCTTCTTCACTCAGAGTGGTGGCTGAGTGGAATGATCTACTGGAAGAAGTTGCGCCAGGGTCAATTCTGTCATTTAAGATGAGGTTATATGAGTACATGGATGCGAGGGGGTGGGAGGGTTATGGGCAAGGGAAGTAGGTAGGTGGAACTCGTGGAGTTTCACGTAAATCGGTGTTTTAGGTGCCATGAGCAAGTTGGCTCTTTCTTGCACTCGACTTGATTACGTGAAACCTTTCTGGGATAGAATCAAGGAACTTATTAAAATTTAAACTTTCACTTGATCCTAAGGTATTTTTATTGGGTTATATGAAGAAATTGAGTTTAGAATTAAAATTAGATGAGTCTCAAATTTCTCTTTGAGATTGGGACCCAGAAGGCTAAGGGGGGCCGGGGTCCCAGAAGGCTGAGGGGCGACCGGGACGTAGACCCAGAAGGCTGAGGGCACCCGCGAGGCTGAAGGTGGGGGTGGGAACCCGCATGGCTGAGGGGTTCTGTGTGGCTGAGGGGATTGGGGAACTGCGAGTGTGCGGGGTCCCGTGAGGGTGATGGAGTCCCGGACCCATGGATAGGAATGAGCAGGAAGGGGTGCTGGTCAGTGGGACGAGAATATCAGTTCACCACAGACTGAAAGCTTTCAGTTCTGTAATGAGACGTCATTAGCTATGACACCGACAGCCCAACCCTCTTTCTCCCAGTTTCACTGCAGACATTGGAAGATGGTCCTGTTTAAAATAATCCAAATACCCATGGGCGCGGACCCGCCGAAGGATGGTGGAGTCTGGAATAATAGGGACCTTTAACATTTAGAGAGGCACATTAATGCAAGAAAAATAGTGGGTTACGGGTGTGAGGGGGGAAAGGTTCAGTTTGTAGTAGGTTTGAGCTATTCTCTTGTGACACCAATACCCCTGAGCAAAAAGCTATGCAAAAGTATGAACACCGCCCTGGACATCTCAGGTAAAAACCCTCCACCATTGAGAACATTTGCAGGGAACGCTGCTGTCAGAGAGCAGCAGCAATCAAGGATCCACATCACCCACTCTGTTCTCACTGCTCCCATCAGGAAAGAGGTATAGCCAGGTTCAGGAACAGCTGCCACCCCTTCACCACGACACTCAACACACATTCAGGGACTCATTTAAAGACTCTTCCTTTTGCACTTTGAATTTTTTCTCTCTCTATTGCAGTTTGTTTTCATATCCACATTTTCAGAGATTACAAGTAGATGAGTCCAGTTGGGGAAACTTGGTTTTGGTCTATATAATGGTTACTTTTATCCCCTTTTATTGTTCATTTATATTAGTGTCTGGGCCCCTATGTGGTCCAGGTACAGCTGACAGACCTTTACCAAAGGGTCACGTTTATGTCATTTTTTTTTCCCGTAGGTAACAGCAGTTCATTTCCACAGCCCAGCGTGCTATCGGACATCCAGTTGATCGTGATACATCTTTTCGCGAAGGCCAGTGCTATTTTTATAAATGAGATTAGATATTTGGTTAAGTTGTCGCTTGTTTCCATGAAGATATTGCTCCAGGTCTCACGCGGAGGCCACTCCTGTGATCGTGGTTAATTTTTCTGCGCTTTCTTGCCAAAATGGCCTCACTTTCACTCACGACCACGTAGAAAAGTTTAATGAAGCTCATCATCCCATTGGCCTTCATAACTATCCTATCAACCTGAGCGGAAACCTTGTGGGATGTTTGGATTTGAACCCCAAAGTCCCTCTGTTTATCCTCACTCATGTAACCGACTGGTAACCTTGTACCCAGCCTTCTGGTTTGTCCTTCCAAAATGCATCACCTCACACTTACCTGGATTGAAATCCACCTGCAACTTTTCTGCCCAAATCTGCATCCTGTCTGTATCCTCTTGTATCCTTTGACAACCTTCAGCTTCATTCACAACTCCTCCAACCTTCACATCATCTGCAGACTTACTGACCCAACTTCTGCCTCTTCATGCAGGTCATTTATAAAAATCAACAAGAGCAGGGGTCCCAGAACAGATCCTTGTGGCACTCCACTCCTCTCTGCTTTCTTCCAACAAGATAATTTTTTATCCACAGCCAAAGTTACCCTGATCCTTTGCCAAATTACTTTCTGATGAGTCTCGTCAAATTCTTGCTAAAATCCATGTAGACCACATCTACCACACGACCCTCATTCATTTCCTTTGTTACCCCACTCAAATAAAACTCATTTAGACTCATGAGGCATGACCTTCCCATCACAAAGCCATGCTGACTGTCTTTGAGAAGTCTGTACTTCTGCAAATGCTCATAGATCCTACACTGGTCTATAATTCCCAAGATTCTCCCCATTACATTTTCTAAACAAGGCGACTGCATTTGATGGTTTGCGCTGGATTTTGGGGGCAGGGGGCTGGGTGTTTGTGGGCAAGGGCTGGGTTTGGGGGCTGTAGGGGACTCAGGGAATTCTCTTTTCCTCTTGACTGCAAGGAACACTATGTCTAACTTCCTGCTGATGTGACTCTGTCTGCTTTATGACTGACTGAAGTGAATTTTGTGTAATATTGCACTTTATACCATGACCATCAATTGAATTTTGATCTTGGCATGTTTGGAAGAATGTTCTTAGTGACAGTGACCCAGGTTCAAATCTGTCACCATGTAAGGGGTTTGAGTGTTTTTTTTTCTCACCCTTGTTGAAGTCGAGTTCCTGTCAAGGTACAAAAAGGTACAGAAAAAACCACAAACTCTAAAACACAGTCTTTATTGAGTCATGCCAGCAGGAATGAGGGGTACCAGTGGTGGGTGAACAGACTCACCTCACTATCAATGTTTGAACGGCAGTTAAAGAACACAGTCACATGGTAGAGCTTTTAAGACATTTTCCTGCCAACAAATTGGATAACATTTCTTGGAAGGTATTAGTACAGCTTCTGCTTTACATTTTGCACATCCTCTTCCTCAAGACATAGAAAGGATTTGTTGTTGGCAATTTAATCTCATGTGCCCGTTATAATTAAGAACATCCTTCTGGTCTACAAAATTTCAACAGAAATCTGGAAGGGTTGCTCACAGTACCCATTGGTAATCATTCTCTGCCTGTCTGATTTCTGGTTTACAATTTACACATGTAAATGTCTAGTTTCATAGTAATTTTTAATTCTTGAAGTTGACAATGGTGGCTAACAGTTCAAAGCAGAAACTGCCATTCTGGGACTGAGTGGTGCTCAAGGCTTCTTGCAGCCTTTGGATCAGGCCTGATGAGCCTCCTTCAGGTGGCCAGAATACCCCCGATGTAAAGTCACATATTCTACCCGAATGCGGCTGTATGGAGGCCATGTGAAAGAGCCTGATGTGGATCGGAGGAGTACTTACCAATCTTCCTTCGGGAGGTATGATCTCCGTGTCTGAGCAATTCCCCCGAGGACCCTGAATGCAGCCGCCTGATGATAATCAGCCAGGGACCCAAATCCCCGCGCCTGACAGCCCCCCTCCTCGTGCCCGACAACCCACCCTTCCCGCGTCCGACAGCCCCATTCACCTCACCCGAGAGCCCCCATCACCGCGCCCGACACCACCCATCACTGCTGCCTGACAGCCTCCCCTGCCCCAACATCCTGAGCCAGCCGCACCTGCCCTGATGCCCTCCGCTGACAGGAACTGGAGTGCGCTCTGAGGCGCCTCTCTGACAGCTGTCCCTTTCAGGCTGCCACCTGAAAGAACATTCCATAGGGCTGTTTTTGCTTCTGCAGACTGATTCTTGACGTAGAATGTAGCTGAAAGTGGCTCCAGCTGTAGTCAATTCGCACTATTGTTTTAGAGATGAGGCAGGCATTAGGATATGAGACTCAGTCGAGGAGTTGAGAATTGATTCCTGTCTGAAATGTCCTTGGTCACTCTCTCTCCTAGCTTCCTGGCAAAATCTGTGTGATGATGTCTTCATCAGAATTATCAGAACAAGATCCAGCTAATATTCTGCACCCTTCATCAAATTGGAAAGTGAATGGGGGGATTTGTGTGGTCAGGGCTTAGTATGACACAGAATGATGCAGACACAGGAAATGTGAGCAGGCTCTTACCACTTTAATGAGGAGATATATATACAAGAGGATGTGACTTTAGGGTGAAAGTGGAAAGGTTTAGGGGGAACTTCGAAACTTAATGAGTGGTGGGAGTGTGGAACAAGCTGCCATCTGATGTGGTGGGTGCAGGCTCAGTCTTCAGTTTGAAGAATAAATTGGATAGCGACAAGGATGGAGAAGTCTCGAGTGTTATGGAAATGGGTGCAGGTCAGTAGGACGAGTGGAATGATGTCTTCAGCACAGACTTGAAGGGCTGAATGGGGTGTTGTCTGTGTTTTTCTGGTTCTAATTAATGCCAAGACATTTTGGGCACTAACTATACATCCACATAGAGGGAACCCTGACTGAATCTTTACATTTAAACATAGAGCAGAGTAATTGGCCAAAGGAGCTCTGACCACATAAATAGTCCCATTAACCACCCACCACCCCCCCCCATCCCCCCCCCCCCACACACACACACGTGTCCAGAGTTTGAAGGGTGGGTGAAAAGCAATGTTGGTGTGGGGTGAACATACAAGCAGACCCGTGCAGACGGGGCCAGATTTGAACCAGGGTGACTGACGTGGCAGGACCATTGCACCACCTGTGGCATAAATATTCCCAAGTCATTGCCCTAAACCAATGCTCCAAGGCACTGGGAGAGCAAACAGCTTAAAGTATACCCAATTCTGCATAGTTTGAACTGCTGTACAACCATCAGGAACAAAGAAAACCCTAGTTGGTCTTTTTGAAATTTTCAGCTATCATAGAGCACAAAAGGCTTTCAAACCCACAGTCAAAGAACAAGTCCCCAAAACAAACAGATCTCTGTCATGAGTCAAGGCTCCTCCGACACTCCCTGAGCTGGAAGCATTGGTTACTGTTTTGACCCCACGAACTAATAAACAACATTGATGTTGTCTTGACCACAATGACAAAGGTTGGAGCCAGCCCTTGTTTCAATGTCCAGCAATATTCAGCATTGATACCTCACACCTGAAGGATCAGCCAATTAACTGTTGGCCAGTTTCCAGCTCAGGCCTGGCTCCTGTCTCCATCAATGTGGCCAATAGCGAGAGAGCATCAATTCAGGGGCTGTTAATCAGGTGACAGAAATTCATGGGTTTAAAGCAGGTGAGTTTCTTTCTTCCCCTCCCCCCCCCACTCTTCTCTCTTTCCCCTTCCCCTGCTGCCCTCCTCCCCCCCGTGTTCTCCTCCCACTTTCCCCTCTTCTCCCCTTCTCCTATTCTCCAACCCTCTTCACCCCCCTCTTCTTCCCCTCTTCTCCTCCCCTCCTTCCGCTCTTCTCTCTTCCCCTCCCCCCCCCCCCGCCCCCACCCCTGTAACCTGTGGCTTTCATCCTGAGATGATGCTGCCATCAGAGGAAGGTAGGAAGCCTGGTTTTACTGTGGCTCCTTTTTCTGGGGTTATTTGAGTTGTTGGAATTTGAAAGTTGAAAGGAATTTGGTGTTCGTGGAAGCCACCGTATGTGGGTAGTTTGCAATCTGGTGTTTTCCATGTGGCTCAGAACGATGGAGCTAGAGAAATGTGTTGGTTTCGTGTGTGTGGTTTACGGTGCATGCAACTTCAGCTCTTGTCTTGGGATGATGGTTTTGGAATGTTTGTACCTGATTGTGTCTGAGGTTTGCCTTTGAAGTGTCGGCTGCTGATGGATGTAGGTGGGCAAGAGCTGGGTTTGGGGATTGCATGGGAAATGGGGAATTCTCTTGCTCTTGAATGCAAGAAGCACTTCATTTAACTTTCTGCTCATGTAACCCTATCTGCCTTATGCATGAATGAAGTGGTTTGTGTAATATTGCACTTTATTACAGGACAATCAATTGAATTTTGATCTTGGCATGTTTAGCAGAATGTTCTTAAAGTGGCAGTGACCCAGGTTCATATCTGTCCCCGTGTAAGGAGTGTTTTTATCTTACCCTTCACAAAATGGGAAGGTGAATGGGGGTATTTGTGTGGTTCTGTTGTGTATGTTTCAAGTTCCTGTCCCTGTGGATGTACATTTTTTTGTGTTCACTCGTAGTAACTCAACCAATTTCTGTAGCGACGCAAATGCTGGAGAGGCTCAGCATGTCAAGCAGAGAACTTTATATAGTACAGATACTTGCCTCATAAAGGGCTCAAGCCTGAAATGCTGGTTGTGTGTTTATCTGAATACTGTCTGGAGCAAACAAACCAGGGTATCCAATCAGAATTGGGTGGGGAGTTTTGTGCATTAAAGTCCTATCAATACAACATTTAAAAAATTTTAGGTTCATCTGTGTCTTAAATCTTTAACGTTATACGTGCAGGACAATAACAGGCCCTTCACCCCCAATTAACCTCCAGTCTCCAGAGAACAGTACAGCACAGAAACAAGTCCTTTGGCCCTTTGAGTGTGTGCTGAACTATTATTTGGCCCATTCCCACTGACCTTCAACCACTATACCATTGCCATTCACATCCCCATCCAAATTCTTCATAATTAAAATTGACTCCTCATTCACCATCACCCAGCAGCTCATTCCATATTCCCTCTACTCTGAACAAATTCCTCCAATTTTCCCTCTCAACTTTTCCCATTTCACTCTTATCCCAAATCCGCTAGTTTGTCTCTGAGTGGATAATGCTGACCTACATTTACTGTCTATCCATCTCATAATTTTAATTTCTGGTCGAGGGCCCAGAAAGGGGACGAGGGCCCAGAAAGGGGACGAGGGCCCAGAAAGGGGACGAGGGCCCAGAAAGGGGACGAGGGCCCAGAAAGGGGACGAGGGCCCAGAAAGGGGACGAGGGCCCAGAAAGGGGACGAGGGCCCAGAAAGGGGACGAGGGCCCAGAAAGGGGACGAGGGCCCAGAAAGGGGACGAGGGCCCAGAAAGGGGACGAGGGCCCAGAAAGGGGACGAGGGCCCAGAAAGGGGACGAGGGCCCAGAAAGGGGACGAGGGCCCAGAAAGGGGACGAGGGCCCAGAAAGGGGACGAGGGCCCAGAAAGGGGACGAGGGCCCAGAAAGGGGACGAGGGCCCAGAAAGGGGACGAGGGCCCAGAAAGGGGACGAGGGCCCAGAAAGGGGACGAGGGCCCAGAAAGGGGACGGGGCCCAGAAAGGGGACGGGGTCCCAGAAGGGTGAGGGGGGACGGGGACCCAGAAGGGTGAGGGGGGACGGGGACCCAGAAGGCTGAGGGGGGACGGGGTCCCAGAAGGCTGAGGGGGGACGGGGTCCCAGAAGGCTGAGGGGGGACGGGTTACCCAGAAGGCTGAGGGGGGACGGGGACCCAGAAGGCTGAGGGGGGACGGGGACCCAGAAGGCTGAGGGGGGACGGGGACCCAGAAGGCTGAGGGGGGACGGGGACCCAGAATACTGAGGGGGGACGGGGACCCAGAAGGCTGAGGGGGGACGGGGACCCAGAAGGCTGAGGGGGGACGGGGAAGGGGACCCAGAAGGCTGAGGGGGGACGGGGAAGGGGACCCAGAAGGCTGAGGGGGGACGGGGAAGGGGACCCAGAAGGCTGAGGGGGGACGGGGAAGGGGACCCAGAAGGCTGAGGGGGGACGGGGACGGGGTCCCAGAAGGCTGAGGGGGGGACGGGGACGGGGTCCCAGAAGGCTGAGGGGGGACGGGGACCCAGAAGGCTGAGGGGGGCGGGGACCCAGAAGGCTGAGGGGGGACGGGGACCCAGAAGGCTGAGGGGGGACGGGGACCCAGAAGGCTGAGGGGGGACGGGGACCCAGAGGGCTGAGGGGGGACGGGGACCCAGAGGGCTGAGGGGGGACGGGGACCCAGAGGGCTGAGGGGGGACGGGGACCCAGAGGGCTGAGGGGAGACGGGGACCCAGAGGGCTGAGGGGGGACGGGGACCCAGAGGGCTGAGGGGGGACGGGGACCCAGAGGGCTGAGGGGGGACGGGGACCCAGAGGGCTGAGGGGGGACGGGGACCCAGAGGGCTGAGGGGGGACGGGGACCCAGAGGGCTGAGGGGGGACGGGGACCCAGAGGGCGGAGGGTGGACTGGGACGTGGACCCAGAGGGCGGAGGGTGGACTGGGACGTGGACCCAGAGGGCGGAGGGTGGACTGGGCCGTGGACCCAGAAGGCTGAGGGCATCTGCGAGGCTGAAGGTGGGGGTGTGAACCCGCATGGTTTAGGGAATCCGTGTGGTTGAGGGGATCGGAGAACTGCGAGTTGAAAGGGGACCCGTGAGGGTGAGGGAGTCCCGGCCCCATGGATGGGAATGAGCAGGAAGGGGTGCTGGTCATTCGGACGAGAATATCAGTTCACCACAGACTGTAAGCTTTCAGTTCTGTAATGAGACGTCATTATCTATGACACCGACAGCCCAACCCTCTTTCTCCCAGTTCCACTGCAGACATTGGAAGACGGTCCTCTTTAAAATAATCCAAATACCCCTTGGCGCGGACCCGCCGAAGCCACAGATTAGAATCTGCATCTCAGATGGTGAAGTCTTCAGATTTTTCTTTAAAATATTGTTTACATTGTAAAACCATTTGGAAAGTGCGTTCACATATATTGTAATGTTCAATTCAAAAGGAAAAACTAGCACTAAGCAAGGTTCAAAAAAAACACACAGGAATAAAGTGCCAGCATCCTGGAGATGGATTTCACAGTGACTAAGGACAAGATTTGTTCTTGTCTCTAGCTGTGTACACACGAGGATGAGAGCAGTGTTTGAGATGCTCTAGCCAGAAAGAATTCCGATCCATATCCCCACGGTTTTATTCCTCGTGCTGAGGGCAAGGTTCAGACTGAAATAGCAGAGAATGAGAATCCAGGCAAAAGGACAGAAGCCCAGACCAAGCAACAATTTGAGCAGAAGGATTTAGTTCCACCGGTAGAGAGAGAGAGAGAGAGAGAGAGTGGAAGGACACTGTCAGAATGCCCATAGGATTTAACCTGTTTAAAAGCAGGTGGCACAAATCTGTGCAGAGGGGCACAATTTAAAGGCGATTGCAGATGTTTGATTGGGAAGCTGCAGGAATTCAGCCCATCAAAATGAAGTCAATGCAATATCCAGAGAGAGAAACCTTGGGCTTTTCTCTGGAGCGATGCAGGAAGCTCATAGAGTGAATGGATTTGAGGCAGAGCTTGGTGGAGGAGCAGGCAGTGCTGAGGAAACACAAGGCTGCTGAAGGACTTGTATAAAGAGAACGTGCAGAAGGCTGCGGGTGCCTGGAGTGCATGGCCGGGCAGGATGGTGTAGTCTGGAATAATAGGGACCTTTAACATTTAGACAGGCACATTGATGCAAGAAAAATAGTGGGTTTACGGGTGTGAGGGGTGAAAGGTTCAGTTTGGAGTAGGTTTGATCAGTTGTCTTGTGACACCAATACCCCTGAGCAAAAATCTCTACAAAAGTATGTACACTGCCCAGAACATCTCAGGTAAAAACCCTCCACCATTGAGAACATTTGCAGGGAACGCTGCTGTCAGAGAGCAGCAGCAATCAAGGATCCACATCACCCGCTCTGTTCTCACTGCTCCCATCGTGAAAGAGGTATAGCCAGGTTCAGGAACAGCTACTACCCCTTCACCACGAGACTCAACACACATTCAGGGACTCATTTAAAGACTCTCCCTTTTGCACTTTGAATTTTTTCTCTCTCTATTGCAGTTTGTTTTCATATCCACATTTTCAGAGATTACAAGTAGATGAGTCCAGTTGGGGAAACTTGGTTTTGGTCTATATAATGGTTACTTTTACACCCTTTTAATGTTCATTTATATTCGTGTCTGGGCCCCTATATGGTCCAGGTACAGCTGACAGACCTTTACCAAAGGGTCACGTTTATGTGATTTTTTTTTCCCGTAGGTAACAGCAGTTCCTTTCCACAGCCCAGCGTGCTATCGGACATCCAGTTGATCGTGATACATCTTTTCGCGAAGGCCAGTGCTATTTTTATAAATGAGATTAGATATTTGGTCAAATTGTCTCTTGTTTCCATGAAGATATTGCTCCAGGTCTCACGTGGAGGCCACTCCTGTGATCGTGGTTAATTTTTCTGCGCTTTCTTGCCAAAATGGCCTCACTTTCACGCACGACAACGTAGAAAAGTTTAATGAAGCTCATCATCCCATTGGCCTTCATTTCGGTTGAAGCACTGCATGCAGATTTTACAAAGCAGTCTGAGACCCTTTTTCCACGGGAATCCCAGTTCATTGGCCATGCAGTGTCTCAGGTTAGGAAGCCCTTGGTGCCATTTCCACTGGGACACAAGATTGCTTTTCCACTGAACACAACTCATCCCCGGGGTGCGGAGTGTTCTGCCTTCGACTGGAAACGGGTGATTCTCTGCTGTCTCTGTTCCACTGGTTTTACCATCAGGCCGACATCGGCAAACGCCGAGGATATAAGTAGGGGTGGAGGGGGCGTGAAATGACATCATTTGGCACTGGCATTTGGACAGTGTCCCTTTTCCGCTGGACCCTGTCCGAGTAAATTCCCAGGATTGGCCATGAGGGGCTGTACTTTTGAAGTTGAAACACTTTGCAGAGCCAAGTCTTGGAATTTAATTTCTTCAACTATGTACGCTATTTTGGCGCTCCATCCTGTAGGATGTAGGTGGTTCCTTTCATTGCACCTGAATCAATCCCTGACTAATCACAGAGCACTTCTGGTGTAGGGATTGCTTCAAGTGGAATTTGAGTTTGAGAGCATTTTGAAAACCACAGGTCTAAGTTATAGGGAAAGGTTAAGCAAGATTTTTATTCTGCGGAGCAGAAAAGGTTGAGGTTGGATTGGGTTGAGGTATTTAAAATTATTGGGGTTAAGATTGGACGTGGGTTGAGAGAAAGGGGCAGAAGTTTAGAGGAAATGTGAGGGGGGACTTTCACTCAGAGTGGTGGGTGTGTGGAATGGACTTGCAGATGAAGTGGAGGAGGCAGGCTCAATATTAGCACTTAAGGAGAAGTGGGATATGTATTTGGACAGAAAAGGAATGGAGGGTCAAGGGGCGAGTGTAGGTCAATGGAATGAGGTAGGAGAAAGTGTTCGGCGTGGACTCGAAGGGCCAAGTTGGCCTATTTCGATGCTGTAATGGTTAGAGAGGTAAAACGTGTATGTGAACATTTTGGGTCCAGTGACCATAGATTAGTTTCCAATCAATTATGGATAAGAGTGGGGTCTGCTGCAACAGCACCACTCAATCAATGCACCGGACACAGTTAATCAGGAAAGATGTTTATTCAGACTTGTTCCTCTCTTAGGTCTCTTGCCCACGACCTTACCAGAGAGAGGGGGATCTTTTTCTCTTCTATCCATTAGTGACCGGTGTCATCCTCTGTTCTGCTAATATTTTAAAACAGCACTGAGCCCACGTTAAATGTTCCACTTGAAACTCAAACATGTTACAGACTAAACCAAGCCAGTCATCTTTGCTAAAATTAATGATGAGGGAGAAAATGAAGGGAACAGAAAGCAAGGGAGGAACAGGGAGAGGATGCAGAAAATAATGCAGGCTGAATGAGAGGGGAAAGAAACCAGGCTCCAGATGATTAAGGAAGACAAGGCGAAAGAAGGAGACCCTAGGACACTGCCACCCTATGTTGAGAATGAGGACTCAAAAGGTTCCTTGTGGGCAAGGCTATCTGCATGTGCTCCCCAGCAGCCACCGTGACCAGTCCTGCATCTCGCTTGGTTCAATAAAAGGTGGTTTCAGACTTGGCTCTGACGTAAACAATTTGCTCATTTTCAAACCAACTTTCCTCCCTCCGTCATTGACGGCTGTGACACTGTGCACGAGTGAGGAAGATGGGGTGAAAGATCTTGAACTGAAAGTTACCTGCAGTAATTGGAAACCTGCCTTCCAGAGAGCTTCAATCATGTGAATGTTTCACCAGTTGTTGGACTTTACCAGCGATGAAACAGCGTCCCACTCCCACAGTGTTTCCTGTTACTAACTTGGACAGGAGTAAAAAAATGATTCGCACAAAAAATTATAAACCAGGGGAAAGATGTACTCTGAAAACAACAAGAAATGTTGTTCATATCCCACTGTGCTCCCGACAGAAGTTAAAATCCAATGGGCTTCATGAACTATATCAGATCAACTCAAAACACATACGGAACTTAGCCCCAGATTATTCCTCCGCCCCCCGTCCTATTAAATGTTGAATCCTGTTGTGTGAAGAAGGAGTTGCCTGGAACGTTAGCCCATCCCAGAAAGCTCACCAGACTTGGACTGCAGATCAACACTTAAGGATGACCAGCCGCAGCTTCATTTAATGCAATGCTTATTCCCCCCCCCCCACCAAAAATCTTCAGCATTGCTTAATTGAAACTGGTCTAATTCCAAATAAGATCAGCAATACTTTCGGACCGAGTACAAAAGAGAGAGAGCTGAGGTACCTTCGAAACCCAGAACCAAATACATGCAACATATAGTGGCAGCTCTCCTTGCATCTAATCAAGCAATTTTGAGCCACTATGAACTCTTACCCAAGAGAATTCATCCAACCATCCATGAGTGCATTACTGTCAACTCGAAAGCCGAGAGGGGATTTGGTAGAGTATTTAAAATTACAAGAAGGATGGATAGAGTTGATGTGGATAGGCAATACCATTGCAAGTGGGAGAGATTGAAACAAGAGGTCTTGAGTTAAGAGGCAAAAGTTTTGAAGTAACGTGAGGGGGAACTTCTTGACTCAGAATGGTGGCTGAGTGGAGTGAGCTTCCGGGTGAAATAGTGGCAGCAGGGTCCATTTTGTCATTTAAGAGAAAATTGGAGGGGTGGGGAATGCAGAGAGGTGGTACTGGAGGAGAGTATTTAGTTCAGAACAGACGAGAAGGGCCAAATGACCTGTTTCTGTGCTGTAATTGTTCTAGGGGTAAAATGTGTGGCAGTAACTTGGAAGCCCAACATGAACCTTCCGACTCCTAAAATCAAGAAATTTAAGATGTTAGATTTTATTTGAAAGGTTTGGTAAATTTTTATAAATACTATCCACATGTTTTTTCTTTTTTTCTTTGCATCAGCAAAAATTAAATGAAATGGTTCTTGCAGTCAAGAGCAAGAGAATTCCTGCAAACCAGCCCTTGCCCACAAACACCCCCCACCCCCCCCCCCCCCCCCCCCCATTCTGGGATCAACCCATCAGCAGCGTCCACTTCAGAGACAAACCTCAGGCACAAACATCCCAAAACCATCATCCCAAGACAAGGGGTTAATTTTTTTAATCACTCTGCATTCATTTGATGTTATTTCAAATAAAAAATTAGTTTTTAATGCATATGTGAAATTAAATAATTTTTAAAAAAATAAGATGAATGAAGAATTATTTCAGGAATTATCAATCATCCACTACTCCCTTTAACCCCAGACACCAGTACTGAATGAAAAACTAAACTTGCCAGATTGACTGAGTAAACAGAGCTAAAATTGGCCAAAAGGTGCTGATGCCATCATTGATTTAAATGCAAGTGACACTGAGGACTGCATTGGGACAGAGATGGTCCATGGACAGCCAATACGGATACTTTGGGGAACAAAGCCCGCACTGCCAGTTGGGATGAATTAGATTATGACATAAGCAAATATTAGATACCCCCCCCCTCACAGAGAGACCCAGCCTTGATTTTCATTTTTTATATTGATAGATCCCAGACATCACCAAATGTACCGAGACCCCACCGCATGTTATCAGTTAAAGGCAACGTATTCCTTTCTAATGGAACTTTTACTACCTCTATTACAGGAAACATCCTCCCTGCCTCATTTGCCATTGGAACGTTAGGCCCGCTTGTCGTCACAGGGCCAGAAAACGCTTGAGTCAGAATACTGATCATCGTTCGAGGAGTGACGAAGGAATTTGTGAGCACGATAAGAATCCTGTTTCCCTCTGGTCTGAGATTGGATGGTGAGTCCTCAGCTACACATCCCTGCAACACACTCTCCTTCGCCAACACCTGCCTCACACTCCTATTCACCCCAACAGCTCTGTGCATTCCCCCTCATTCACCTGTGATTTCCCCCCCCCCACAAACCCCTGTTAACCTGCCTCCTCCACTAAAGAGTGGGTTAACACACAAACCCCTTGCAGACGGGGCCAGATTTGATTCAGAGTCATTGACTTAACAGGACCATAACACCACCTGTGGCATAAATATTTCCAAACCAATGCTCTAGGGCACTGGGAGAGCAAACAGCTCAAATTCTGCATTTGAGAAGTTTGAACTGCTGCACAACCATCAGGATCAAAGAAAACCCTAGTTTGCTTAGTTTTCAGCTGTCATAGACCACAAAAGGCTTCCAAACCAAAATTGAAAGGACTAGCCCCAAAAACAAACAAATCTCTCATAAAGCTCTAACACTCCCCTATCTAGAAGTATCATCTCCTCAAACATCTCAATGCCACAGGTGAGAAAACTGTTTTAACTCCCATCTCCAAATTAAAAAGGTGCTATTCCCTTAATTGCAGCTCTCTTGAAGGGTGGAGATGGGCCTTGTTTAAAGGGCCAGCCACAATTTACTGAGATATTTCACACCTGAATTAATTGTCCTCCTGATTCCAGCTCAGGGTTTAAAACAGGAGAGTTTCCCCACTCTCGTCACTTGCAGGTTTCAGGCAGAGATGAGGTGATGCTGCCATCAGAGGAAGGTAGGAAGCCTGGTTTTACTGTGGCTGCTTTTTCTGGGGTGGTTCTTTGAGTTGTTGGGGTGAAAGGAATCCGGTGTTTGTGGAAGCCCCTGTTTGTGGGTAGTTTGCAAACTGGTGGTTCGTGGGTATTGAGCCAGAGAAATGTGTTGCTTTAATGTGTGTGGTTTACGGTGCCTGCAACTTTAGCTCTTGTCTTGGGATGATGGTTTTGGGATGTTTGTGCCTGAGGTTTGGCTCTGAAGTTGTCGGACTCTGGCTTTCCCTTACTCTTAATTTAGTCTGTATGTGGTCTGAGTCCAGCGTGTTCTTTGAATGAAGTGATAGGAGAAGGTATTCGGTTCAACAGTCAATTTATTACACAGCACAAGAATAAAACTTAACAGAGCTCTGGGTCAGTCGTTAGTTCATAGGTCACCTGCACAGTGAGCTATTCCCCAAGACTGACCCCTATTGTCCAGTTGGCTCAGTTTATATAGATCAACCTTATCATACAGAACAAAAGTTGGCTTCCTTTGCTAGATCTTTTTGCATAAGGGTAATCACAAGTCATCTCCTGTTTTGCAGATACCTGGGGTGTAGCGCTCCCATCTTGATCCTCCAGGCCAGACTATCCTGTTGTTTTGATCAGAAATTAATTCATCACCCGATATTTCTAATCACCTTTCTGTTCTTGTCTGGCCAATTTCTGCTGTTCTCTTTAACACCTCCTCATGCCTTAATCTTCCTCCTAGACTGGTTTTCCATTCCCTTGGTTTCTTGCAGGCCATTCTTTGTTCTGGTCTGGCCTGTGTCTCCTGTGCTACTCACCACCTCCTTCAGTTGGAGCTTTCCTCCTAAATCGTTTTATGAATTTTCTCTCCCTGTATTTGGGAGCAGACAATTTTGCTCAGCCAACTTCGCTCCATGCTGTGATTGCCACTTAATCACATTCCTCTTTTTCCCTGAACCATGCAGTACATATCAACTTATTAATTAATCATTTCTTTCATAATGTTTTAACCCCTAGATTCCAACAAAGTGTAGGCTGCTGATGGTTTGATCCCAGAATTGGGGTGGGGAGGGGGGCGGGGGATGTTATTTGTGGGCAAGGGCTGAGTTGGAGGCTGCAGGGAATTCTTTTGCTCTTGACTGTAAGAAGCATTTCATTTAATTTTTGCTGATGTAACCATCTTACCTTACGTGTGTGTAATATTGCAGGACAGTCGGTCGAATTTTGACCTTGGCATGTTTAACAGAAAATGACAGTGACCCAGGTTCAAATCTGTCCCTTGTGTCAGGATTTCCCCCCATCACCTTTTACAAAATGGCAAGGTGAACAGGGGCATTTGTGTGGGTCAGGGTTTTTTTTTAAATTAATTTTTAAGAGTTAGTTATATTCTTGTTAATTTTACAAGAATATAATTCAAATCCCGATACATGTGGTTGATTAATACAAATTGAGATCTACCCAGACCCACCCTCTCCACATCCCATATGAGGGACCAGAGATCTTCAACAGATGTTTTATTTAACCATAATATTGTGAATATTTCAAACCTTCACTTCAACCCACCTTTAGGAAATGTGGGGTCCAAAGATAGAATGTTCATCTTGTGAACGATACATTATTTTCCTGTGGTGAACAGTTCCGAACCTCAGCCAGTTTGCAAGATATGGCCACGCACTTTCTAGCTGTACAATTTGCAGCAATTTAAACCTGGTAAATATTCAGTTTTAATTTAAATTTAATTCCTTAACGTCTCTTTCTAATGGATCCTGTGGGAATTTTTAAAAAAATACTTATTTCAGCCAAGCTGCCCAACTTGAGGACATTGCCAAGTCAAATGCAGAAAAGTACAAATGACTTGTTAACATTTGAAACAAATCCGATTCCATGTATTTTCTTTTGAGGTGTCTGGTGAATAAAATTGTATTGAACCAGTCTATCTCATTTATAATGATCAGTCCATTTTCTATGTTCAAATCTCCATCCCATCTTTGCCTCAGTTTATGAATTCCTAATTTCTCAGCTTTTGCAGTCATTTCTACATTACTGAATAAATTTATATTCCCATGACCTGTTTCAGATGGTCAGGGCTTGTTATGACCTGTTACTGTTCTATCTGCCACTGTATTTTACATTTTGCATATCCTCTTCCTAAAGACAAGGAAAGGACTTCTTGTTGGTCATCTAATCTCATGTACCAGTTAGGGTGAGGGAACACAAAAAAAATCAACAGGAGTCTGGAAGAGTTGCTCACAGTTCACGTTAGTAATCATTCTCTGCCTGCCTGATTTCTGGTTTCCAATTTACCCAAATGTCTGAATTTCATAGCAGTCTTAAATTCTTCACTTCAAAGCAGAAACAATGCCATTCAGGGTCTGAGTGGTGCTGGGGGCTTATTGCAGCCTTTGGATCAGGTCTAACAATTTGCACCATTGTTTTGAAGATCAGGCAGGCATTTGGATATGTATGGCTCAGTAAAGGAGGTGAGAATTGATCCCTGTCTGGAATGTGCTTTTTAGCTCTCTTTCCCAGCTTTCTGGCAAAGTCTGTGTGATGGTTTCTTCATAATTCCCAGAACAAGATATTCTACAGCTAATATTCCACACACTTCACCAAATGGGGGTAGTTGTGTGAAAAAGAAGTTCCTGTCTGTGTGGATGGACAGTTTAAGGGTGAAAAAATGACCTGATGTCCACATATAGTAACTCAACCAAATTCTGTAAGGACACAAATGCTGGAGAAGCTCATCTGATCAAGCAGTGAACCTTTATAGAGTACAGATACTCGTAGCCCTGTTAAAAGGCTCAAGCCTGAAACACTGGTTGTGTATCTTTTTTTAAACTTTATTTATGAACATATAAAATACATAGTAAATAAAATAAACCAACTTCCCAAAAAAAACTATATTCCATCCCCCCTCCCCATAATTACCCCCCCCCCCCAAACTCCCTCGACTGAGGGAGAGAAAAATCATATCAATTCGTTGCGGCTGAATGAAAACACCAAACCTAATTTTCCACGTCATCGCAATGCATTTACTGGCCACTGCTAATACTAACTGAATAAACTCAATTTGAGGTTTATCCATTCTTAATCCCGTTGTTCAAGTTGTAATATACCGCATTAGAAAAAGCAGTGGATCGAACATAAAAAGAGTTTCTTTAAAGTAGTTTCAAATAAATCCTCAAAGGCTTAACTTTATCACACAACCAGACAGACAAAAAAAAGTATTAATTTGAATCCCACAATGAAAACATTAGTCTGAATTACTAAATCCTTATCTTTTTTTTTCCTGGAGTTAAATACAACTGATGTAAAAAAAAATTATAATTCACCCAATTATATCGCACATTCATCAATTTAATCCACCATCTTCACACATAGTAAGTAGTCCGTTCTTCTTGGGTTAATTCTAAAGAAGAATCTCCCATTTAATCTAAAGTTGGTTTAGCCATTTTCTGTTGTCACAAACATTTCTGAAATAGATCCCTTTTTTTGCCCCATTTACAATTTTCAATTTTAGTTAACTTGGGTATCTTCAATTCCCGCCCAAATCCACCTGTGACAGCACTTGCATGGAATGACACCCGTTTACCATGTCCCTCTGTTCAACCTCACTCCTCAGTGCCCGACCGTTCACCGTGTCTATCTTTTCTTGGTTTGCCCTTCAAAATGTGACACCTCACACTTGTCTGCATTAAATTCCATCTGCCCTTTCTCCAGCTGGTCCAGATCCTTCTGCAAGATGTCCTGGCTGTCCACAACTCCTCCGTTCTTGGTGTCAACTGCCAACTTGCTAATCCAATTCACCACATTATTGTTCCAGCACCTATCCCTGAGGCACATCTCTCATCACAGGCCTCCAGTCTGAAGAGCAATTGGTCTCACCAACTCGCTGGCTTCTCCTGCACAGCCGTTGTTTCACATCCAAAATACAGAGGACATAAGGATGGATGTTAAAATTCTCAAAGGTACATTAGTTAAAATGGTGTCAAATCACAAGGAACAGAAGTTGGCCATTCAGCCCACTGTGTCTGCTATCCCCTGATCTAAACAGTTCTCTCCTCTCATTCCAAGTTATGGCTTTTTCCCCTGATCCCTTGATACCCTGACTCATTAAACATCTATTAATTCCGCCCCCCCCCCCCCCACCACTTAAACTCTCTCAACAATCCAGCAACAAATTCCATGACCTTCTGGTGAAATAAATTTCTCATCTGCTTTAAATAGGTACCTTCCAATTCTAAGACAATGTCTTTTTATCCAAGGGAAACATTATTCACATCTTCTGTCCAATCCTTTCAGCATTGGAAAGGTTTCTGAAATCTCCTCTCCTTCTTCTATACTCCAATGAAGAGTGGAGATATATCATCCTGGTAAATCTCTGCTCTCTCTCCAACATCAGCACATCCTTTTTAAGATAAACTTCGCAGTTCTCCAAATGAGGTCTCTCCCATGCCCCATCAACACCTCCCTACCCTAGAAACAAAGGCCAACATAGAATTTGCTTTCTTTTCCTGCCGATCCAACCTGGTGGTTCCCCATTCACTATGTTTTCCTGAACGAGAACCCCCCAAGTCCCTTGACACTTGAAATAATTACATGTAATTTCTGTAACAAATTTGAAATTTTTGGAAAGATTTGGGAATCCTATTTATAAACTGTAGGAATTAAGTTGTAATCGCCCAACCTGAACCTTCTGACTCCTAAAATCAAGAAAATTTGTTAGATTTTATTTGATAGTTTTTTAGTAATTTTTTTATAAATACTTTCCAGATGTTATCTTTCTTTTCTATTGGGTTGTTGGGCAGGGGGAATTAAAAAAAATACTATGTATTAATTTTTCATTATCTTTGAATGAGAAATTTACGTACGCATTTAATGCATGTGAAATTAAAATTTTCAAAGAGAAGCTTAACATAACGTAATACATTTTGCTTATTTTCAAGAGTTGTGGAGAGTGAGGAGGGTTTTCATGGAGTAGAAAAGGATTTGGACTGTTTGGAAAGATGGCAGATGGAGTTTAATGTAGGTAAGTGTGAGGGGCTTTATTTTGGTAAGAATAACCAAGACGTATGCAGTGAAGGGGAGGGCATTGAAGAACAGAGGGATCTTGGAAGAATGGTTCAATGGACAATAGGAGCAGGAGTAGGCCCTTCTGCCTGTCGAGCCTTCAGTGACCGCCATTTCACAGGTCATGGCTGATCACTACTATCAGTACCCCTTTCCAGCCTTATCCCCATAACCCTGAACTCCTTTGCCCACAAGAGTCTTATCTAACTCTCTTTTGAACATAATCAGCGAATCTGCCTCTACCACTCTCTGTGGCAGAGCATTCCACAGATTCACACTTCTCTGGGTAAAACAATGTTTTCTCATCTCCGTCCTAAAGGGCCTACCCTGTATTCTTAAACTATGGCCTCTAGTCCTCGTCTCCCCCATCACTGGGAACAAGTAATCCGACTTCACCCTGTCCATCCCCCTGATAATTTTGTATACCTCAATCATGTCCCCCCTCATCCTTCTAAACTCCATCGGATACAAGTCTAGTTTTTCTAGCCTTTCAGCATATGTCAACCCCGCCATTGCTGGAACTAACCTTGTAAATCTGTGCTGCACATCCTCTATAGCTAGTATGTCCTTCCTCAAAATTGGAGACCAGAACTGGACACAATACTCCAGGTGGGGTCTCACCAGGGCCCTGTACAACTGCAGAAGGGCGTCTCTGTTCCTATACTCCAATCCCCTCTTTATGAAAGCCAACATGCCATTTGCCCATTTCACAGCTTTCTGAACGTGCTTGTTAGCCTTCAGTGACCGGTGAACAAATACACCCAGATCCATTTGCTCCTCCCCACTCCCTAGCTTGTCTCCATTTAAATAATACTCAGCTTTCCTATTATTGCCCCCAAAATGGATAACCTCACATTTGCTCACATTTAACGTTATCTTCCATTCAGCAGCCCACACCCCAAACCTGTCCAAGTCCCTCTGCATTTTCCTGACATCCTCCTCACACCCCACACCGCCACCCTGTTTAGTGTCATCTGCAAATTTGCTCATGTTATTAATAATCCCCTCATCCAAATCATTTACATAAATTACAAACAACTGAGGACCCAATACCGATTCCTGCGGCAATCCACTCGTCACATCCTGCCATCCTGAAAAAGACCGGCTTACTCCAACCCTTTGTTTCCTATTTCTTAACCAATTTCCTATCCATGTCAGCACCTTACCTCCAATACCATGCTCCCTGATCTTACCCACTTGTCTCCCGTGCGGTACCTTATCAAAGGCCTTCTGGAAGTCCAAACACACCACATCCACTGGCTCTCCCAAGTCCACCCTCTTTGTCACATCCTCGAAAAATTCCAGAAGGTTAGTCAAGCATGACTTACCCTTAAGGAATCCATGCTGACTAGCCCTTATACTATTATTTCTGCCTAAGTGTTCTGCTATGACTCCTTTTATGAAAGATTCCAATATCTTCCCCACCACTGACATCAGGCTGACCGGTCTATAATTTCCCGTTTTCTCCCTCCCTCCCTTCTTAAAAATCGGCACCACATCAGCTACTCTCCAATCCTCAGGGACCTCCCCCGAATCTATTGAACTTTGGAAAATGTCGACCAGTGCCTCCACAATTTCCATAGCAACTTCTTTCAGCACCCTGGGATGCAGCCCATCAAGCCCTGGGGATTTATCAGCCCTCAGTCCCAACAATTTACTCACAACCTCCTCCTTCTAGATCTGGATATGCATTAGATCCCCTACTTCCCCAGGAAAGTTCCCCAAGTCTCTTGATACCGCATGACCACTACCCCCTAACTGACCATAACCTATATTCTCCTTGGTGAAGACAGATGCAAAGTATTTGTTAAATTCCTCAGCTAACTCATTGTTTCCGGTAATAATTCCACCCTTTTCCATTCTTAATGGGCCAATTTTGGACCGAACCAATTTCTTCCTCTTCACATATTTAAAAAAACTTTTGCTATCCTCCATTATATTATTTGCTAATTTCCTCTCGTACTTCATTTTCCCCTCTCTTATGACTTTCTTAGTTACCCTCTGATGCTCTTTGAAGGTTTCCCAATCCTCTAACTTCCCACTCCGCTTCGCTATCTTATACTTACACCCTTTGGATTTGATATTGCACTTGATTTCATTAGTTAGCCACGGCTACCATTTGCATCTCCTAGAGCCTTTCCTCCACTTTGGAATAAATTTGTCTTGAATCCTGTAAAAAAATGTCCAAAAATACCTGCCATTTTCCCCAGTTGTCCTCCCAGCTAGTGTATCTTTCCATTTTATTTTGGCTAGCTCCTCCCTCATAGCTGCATAATCCCCTTTATTTAACTGCAGTACAGATGCTTCCGACTTCCTTTCTTTTTCCCTTTCTAATTGCAGCTCAAAAGTAACCATACCATGCTCACTATTCCCTAATGACTCCCCTACATCGAGGTCACTTATTAACTCTGCGTTGCTGCACAGCACCAAGTCCAGAATCGACTTCCCCATGCTATGTTCCTCCACTAGCTGCTCCAAGAAAGTATCTCGTAGACATTCAATAAACTCACTCTCTTGTGTTCCTGCCCCCGTCTGATTATCCCAGTCCACCTTCATGTTGAAGTCCCCCATAACTACTGTATTGCTACCACTTTGACATGCCACTCTTAATTCCTGATTTATACTTCTACCGAGATCTGAGTTAATTTTCGGAGGCCTGTAAATCACCCCCATTATGGTCTCATGCCTTTACAATTTCTTAATTCTATCCAAACAGACTCTACCCACCTGTTTCAATGTCTTTCCTTTCAAACGCCTGAATTTCATTTCTTACCAACAGAGCTACCCCACCTCCTCTTCCTAACTTTCTGTCTTTTCTATAGGACGTGTACCCGGGTACATTGATTTCCCAATCCTGCCTTTCCCGCAGCCATGTCTCCGTAACTCCGACAATGTCATAACCTCCCATTGCCATTTGCGCCTCAAGCTCATCCATTTTATTCCTTACACTCCGTGCATTCATACACAATACCTTGATACCATATCTCCATTCTCCCTCCATCTTTGTTCTCGATGCACTTGCCCCTACTCTCCTATCACTTTTAGTTCCCTTTTTCCTTATTGTTTCACCGTCTAACAGAACCACCCCTATATTCACTTTCCTATCTGCTTCCCTATCAGTCCTGTTCCCTTCCCCCTGCCAAATTAGTTTTAAATTTGAAGGTGGATTCCCATGGAGATAGAAGGCTTTGGGTACGCTGGCCTTTATAAATCATAGCATGGAATATAGGATCTGGGGAGGTGATGTTCAGAGTTTTGGTGAGGCCAAGTTTGGAGTATTGTATGCCGTTCTGGACTCCAAATTCTAGGAAGGATATCAATAAGGTAGAGAGAGTGCAAAGAAGTTTGACGAAAATGTTGCCTGGATTGCAGTATTTTGAATACGTAGAAAGATTGAGTAGACTGGGACTTCATTCATTGGAGCGTAGAGGGTTGAGCGGGGATTTGATAGAGGTATTTAAAATTATCAAGGGAATAAGCTGTGAATAGGCTCTTTCCCCTAAGGGGAGCAGAGATTGGAACAAGGGGTCATAAGTTAAGGGGCAAAACTTGAGAAGTAATACAAGAGGATACTTCTTCACTCAGAGTGGTGGCTGAGTGGAATGATCTACTGGAAGAAGTTGCGCCAGGGTCAATTCTGTCATTTAAGATGAGGTTATATGAGTACATGGATGCGAGGGGGTGGGAGGGTTATGGGCAAGGGAAGTAGGTAGGTGGAACTCGTGGAGTTTCACGTAAATCGGTGCTTTAGGTGCCATGAGCAAGTTGGCTCTTTCTTGCACTCGACTTGATTACGTGAAACCTTTCTGGGATAGAATCAAGGAACTTATTAAAATTTAAACTTTCACTTGATCCTAAGGTATTTTTATTGGGTGATATGAAGAAATTGAGTTTAGAATTAAAATTAGATGAGTCTCAAATTGCTCTTTGAGATTGGCTTTAGCTGGGGCTAGAAAATGACGAGTATTCAATGGTGGCATTCAGAAAGGAGGTCTTGTATTCCATTAGAAAAGATAACGTATAATACAAGCCTCGTCTACCAGTGGAAATATTAAACAGGCAGAATACTATTCATAGTCTGAAAATGAGAGGTTTTCTGTATAAAAGAGATCAGGAAGAACTTCTTTAGCCAGAGGGTCGTGGATGTGTGGAACTCACTGCGGCATACAGCAGTGGAAGCCAGATCGCTGGGAGTATTTTAAAAAGAACGACAAATATCTCATTAGTGAGGGCATCAAGGGATTATGGGGGAAAGGCCAAAAATGAGAACTAGTGTAGAGTAGCTTAGTGTAGATTTATGGAACAGACTCGATGGGCCTAGTGGCCTGGTTCTGTTCCTTTGTCTGTGATCACTAATGGAGTTATTTCAGAAATGTACAGAAAAAAAGCTCCTAAATTAGAAATTCATAAATCAAGATTAAAATGGGAATCTGATTTGAAAGTTAAAATATGAAAATCATTAAGTACAACTAAAATTATTAATGTCAGGTCGAGACTGGCACAATATAATCTTTTCTACATCGATTATACTTGAAACCCAATTTAAATAAATTTAATTTGACATTATTAGATTTGTCTTGGATGTAATAAAGTAGGTTCTTTTATGTGGATAAATGTGAGGTGATCCACTTTGGAGGCAAGAACAGGAAAGAGGACTATTATCTCAACGGTATCTGTTTAGGAAATGCAGAGAGACTTGGGTGTTGCTGTGCATCAGTCGTTGAAAGTGGGCACGCAGGTGCAACAGGCGGTGAGGAAGGCATTCATAGCAAGAGGATTTGAGTACAGAGATCCTGCTGCAGCCGTACACGGCCTTGGTGAGACCACACCTGCAATACTGCGTGCCATTTTGGCCTCTTTAATCCGAGGAAGGACATCCTCGCCGTGGACTGTGTGCAGAGAAGATTCACTAGACTGATACCAGGGATGGAAGGACTTGCAGATGAAGAAAGGTTGGATAGACTAGGCTTGTATTCTCTGGAATTTAGGAAATTGAAGGGGGATCTTATAGAAACAAAATTCTAAAGGGTTTAGACAGGCTAGATGCGGGTAGGTTGTTTGCAATGCTGGGAAAAACAGAACCAGGGGTTACAGTTTAAGGATAACCATACTATAACCATATAACCATTTACGGAGCGGAAACAGGCCATGTTGGCCTTTCGAGTCCGCACCAGTTCACTGATTTTATGCGCCCTCTTCAGGCATTGGGGGAAGGTTTTCAGGACCGAGATGAGGAAAGATTTCTTCTCTTGGAGGATGATGGATCTATGGAATTCTTTGCTACAGAAAGTAGTTGAGGCTGGTTCCTTGTCAATGTTCAAGAGTAGGTTAGAATTGGCCCTTGTGGCTAAGGGGATCAGGAGGTATGGAGAGAAGGCAGGAACTGGGTACTGATCAGCCATGATCGTATTGAATGGCAGGGTAGGTTTGAAGGGCCAAATGGCCGAATCCTGCACCTATTTTTCTATGTTTATATATTCTACTTGGGTTTGTCCAAAATATATACATTTTGGTCCAAAATTAAAATTTTGAACACTCCCAATGGATCCTAGAATATTTTTCCTGGAAGGGACTAAAAATATTTGGATTAAACGGGATTTTTACAGGTTGCTTTAGCTGGTTCATATTTGGAGAACCAAGTCACCAAATTTCAGAATCCATGTGATTGAAGAAGTGCAGAGATTGGTTAGGATATTGCTGGGACTTGAAGGTGAACCCACCAGGGCCTACAGCTGGTCCTCAATGTTGTCGACACATTCTTGGAAAGTGTGACTTGAAGTGAAATGAAGGTTTTACCATGGGCTCAATGATCAAAAATAAGAGAAGTTCCTATTGGGCGATCCTGTCTCTCAATCCACCACAATCTCTGAACCTCTGAATTGTAGTTGTGGCCTCCCCGTTCTTTTCTGAGCTGAGACCAATATTGATGTTTAGGTCATGGTTACAGATGGGTTGGAAATACTGAAGAAGTTTCCTCTTGCCTTACTCAGTTGCAGTGTCCATACTGGATGTGTAACCCTGGCCATTGATCAGCAGATCCAGAGAACACAGCACAGTACAGGCCCTTCAGGCCTTGATGTTGTTCTAGCCCATATATTCATTCCTTAAATATAACGTACTAAACAATGGTTCTCAACCTTTTTCCTTGCATTCATATACCACTTTTAGTGGTAAGTGGGTGGAAAGAAAGTTCAAACCCTATTTTAAAATAATCATATGAACAATCTAGAACCGTCATTCTCAACCTTCCCTTCCCACTCACCTACCACATGAAGCAATCCCTTAATGTTCAGAGATTACTTAAGGTGGTAGGTGAGTGAGAAGATAAAGGTTGAGATCCTTTTTCTGCAGGCAAACTAATTCTGAATCCACACAACCAAGGTTCCACAGATCCTTTGCCTCATGACTATCAGAATGAATCTACCCTGGGCAACCCTGTCAAAGGCCTCACTAAAATCCACACACCCCACATCCACTCCCCTGCCCTTCATTTGTTATTTCATTGTTTTCAAACACTTTCTTTCCCCACCACACTTTTAAGTTATCCCTGTCTAATCACGGAACCAACAGTCAAAGGACAAGGCCAGTGCCATTTTTATAAATGAGATTTGATATTTGCTTAAGTTGTCGTTTGTTTCCATGAAATTACCTCAAAGATATTGCTGCGGGTCGTCTGTGGAGGCCACTCCTGTGATCGCGGTTCGTTTTACTGCGCTTTTTTGGTCAAAATGGCCACACTTTCACGCACGACCACGCCGTACATGGAAAGATTAATGATGCCTGGCGTCCCATTGGCCTGAAATATTCTATTAAATTTTATTAAAATTTTCAAAGGAAAGCTTAACATAACGTAATACATTTTGCTTATTTTCAAGTTGTGGAGAGTGAGGAGGGTTTTCATGGACTACAAAAGGATTTGGACTATTTGGAAAGATGGCAGATGGAGTTTAATGTAGGTAAGTGTGAGGTACTTTACTTTGGGAAGAATAACCAAGACGTATGCAGTGAAGGGGAGGGCATTGAGGAACAGAGGGATCTTGGAGGAATGGTTCAATAGACAATAGGAGCAGGAGTAGGCCCTTCGGCCTGTAAAGCCAGCACCACCATTTTACAGATCATGGCTGATCACTACTATCAGTAACCCTTTCCAGCCTTATCCCCATAACCCTTAACTCCTTTGCCCACTAGAGTCTTTTCTAACTCTCTTTTGAACATAATCAGCGAATCTGCCTCTACCACCCTCTGTGGCAGAGCATTCCACAGATTCACATTTCTCTGGGTAAAAAAATGTTTTCTCATCTCCGTCCTAAAGGACCTACCCTGTATTCTTAAACTATGCCCTCTAGTCCTCGTCTCCCCCATCACTGGGAACAAGTAATCCGACTTCACCCTGTCTGTGCCCCTGATAATTTTGTATACCTCAATCATGTCCCCCCTCATCCTTCTCAACTCCATCGGATACAAGTCCAATTTTCTCGCCTTTCAGCATATGTCAACCCCGCCATCCCTGGAACTAACCTTGTAAATCTGCTCTGCACATCCTCTATAGCTAGTATGTCCTTCCTCAAAATTGGAGACCAGAACTGGACACAATACTCCAGGTGGGGTCTCACCAGGGCCCTGCAGAACTGCAGAAGGGCGTCTCTGTTCCTATACTCCATCCCCTCTTTATGAAAGCCAACATGCCATTTGCCTTCTTCACAGCTTTCTGAACGTGCTTGTTAGCCTTCAGTGACCGGTGAACAAGTACACCCAGATCCATTTGCTCCTCCCCACTCCCTAGCCTGTCTCCATTTAAATAATACTCAGCTTTCCTATTATTGCCCCCAAAATGGATAACCTCACATTTGCTCACATTGAACGTCATCTTCCATTCAGCAGCCCACACCCCCAACCTGTCCAAGTCCCTCTGCATTTTCCTGACATCCTCCTCACACCCCACACCGCCACCCAGTTTAGTGTCATCTGCAAATCTGCTCATGTTATTAATAATCCCCTCATCCAAATCATTTACATAAATTACAAACAACTGAGGACCCAATAACGATCCCTGCGGCACTCCACTCGTCACATGCTGCCATCCTGAAAAAAACCCGCTTACTCCAACCCTTTGTTTCCTATTTCTTAACCAATTTCCTATCCATGTCAGCACCCTACCTCCAATACCATGCTCCCTGATCTTGCCCACTAGTCTCCCGTGTGGTACCTTATTAAAGGCCTTCTGGAAGTCCAAATACACCACATCCACTGGCTCTCCCAAGTCCACCCTCTTTGTCACATCCTCGAAAAATTCCAGAAGGTTAGTCAAGCATGACTTACCCTTAAGGAATCCATGCTGATTAGCCCTTATACTATTATTTCTGCTTAAGTGTTCTGGTATTACTCCTTTTATGATAGATTCCAATATCTTCCCCACCACTGACGTCAGGCTGACCGGTCTATAATTTCCCGTTTTCTCCCTCCCTCCCTTCTTAAAAATCGGCACCACATTAGCCACTCTCCAATCCTCAGGGACCTCCCCCGAATCTATGGAACTTTGGAAAATGTCGACCAGTGCCTCCACAATTTCCATAGCAACTTCTGGGATGCAGCCCATCAGGCCCTGGGGATTTATCAGCCCTCAGTCCCAACAATTTACTCACAACCTCCTCCTTCTAGATCCGGACATCCATTAGATCCCCTACTTCCCCAGGAAAGTTCCCCAAGTCTCTTGACTTATATCCTCCTTGGTGAAGACAGATGCAAAGTATTTGTTAAATTCCTCAGCCAACTCCTTGTTTCCGGTAGTAATTCCACCCTTTTCCATTCTTAATGGACCAATTTTAGACCGAACCAATTTCTTCCTCTTCACATATTTAAAAAAGCTTTTGCTATCCTCCATGACATTATTTGCTAATTTCCTCTCGTACTTCATTTTCCCCTCTCTTATGACTTTCTTAGTTACCCTCTGATGCTCTTTGAAGGTTTCCCAATCCTCTAGCTTCCCACTCCACTTCGCTATCTTATACTTACTCCCTTTGGATTTGATAGTGCACTTGATTTCATTAGTTAGCCACGGCTGCCATTTGCATCTCCTAGAGCCTTTCCTCCACTTTGGAATAAATTTGTCTTGAATCCTGTAAAGAATGTCCAAAAATACCTGCCATTTTCCCCAGTTGTCCTCCCAGCTAGTGTAACTTTCCATTTTATTTTGGCTAGCTCCTCCCTCATAGCTGCATAATCCCCTTTATTTAACTGCAGTACAGATGCTTCCGACTTCCTTTCCTTTTCCCTTTCTAATTGCAGCTCAAAAGTAACCATACCATGGTTACTATTCCCTATGGCTCCCCTACATTGAGGTCACTTATTAACTCTGCGTCGCTGCACAGCATCAAGTCCAGAATCGACTTCCCCGTGGTAGGTTCCTCCACTAGCTGCTCCAAGAAAGTATCTCGTAGACATTCAATAAACTCACTCTCTTGTGTTCCTGCCCCCGTCTGATTATCCCAGTCCACCTTCATGTTGAAGTCCCCCATAACTACCGTATTGCTACCACTTTGACATGCCACTCTTAATTCCTGATTTATACTGCCACTGATATCTGAGCTACTTTTCGGAGGCCTGTAAATGACCCCCATTATGGTCCTCATGCCTTTACAATTTCTTAATTCTATCCAAACAGACTCTACCCACCTGTTTCAATGTCTTTCATTTCATTTCTTACCAATAGAACTACCCCACCCCCTCTTCCCAACTTTCTGTCTTTTCTATAGGACGTGTACCCGGGAACATTGATTTCCCAATACATTTGTGGGAATTCGGTCGTGTCCACAGGATAAAGGGAATCTCAGGGTTGGATGTGATGTTGTGTACGTTCTCTGCCAATCAATGGGAAATCTCCAAATCTTCAATCTTGGTGCAAGAGCCCACGAGGAACAAAGCAACCATCTCCTGTCCAAGCTGCAGATTGCAAGGGCTGTAAAGTGCTGCCACCGCCTGTTCACACCCAGTACTGCATGCATGAAGCGAGAGGGAGAGAGAGAGAGAGAGATCTAGGTATAATACCACCACCTGGTGTCCGGACTCACGAACTACAGGATACATGATTTTTATTTTTCATGGGAGTGTTGGAGAATGAGAGGAGACTTGATTAAGGTTAACAAAATAGAGCAAGATGGATAATACGGAGCTCCAATGAACAGGGAGGTCTCACCTGTGAAGGAGCAAGTGTGAGATCTCCCAGTTCATTCTTGCTCAGGCAGTGGTGGCCAATTCAAGACAGCTCCAATTAGGGGAAGAGAATATGCTGTTTCAGGTCATGGGTTTGAAACGGTTTCCCCAGTTGTGCCATTCAGACTCAAGAGAGCAGATGCTTGCAGACAGGAAGGAAACCTAGTTTTATTGTGGAGAATTGCTTGTTTTTTGGGGTGAAGGTTGTTTGTGGTCTGAGATTCCTAAATATTTTACAATGGAAGCAGCACTTTTCCTTGTGCCTGATTGCTACATAGTGGGTAAAATGTCTCAAATCTATCGCTCAGCCAGTACTTTTGGTCATTGATTTGGAGAGAGAGTGATGGCTTGGCAATATTTATAGCATGGTGAGTCCAAAGCTCTCAAAGTGACAATGTGGAAGGAGTTTGTCTGTTCCTTGTGTTTTCTGCCACCCTTGAGAACTTAAAAAGTGTCCGTGAATTGTGGTATTGGTGAGACACAAGCTTGTTTTGCCCTCTTTTTGTTCTGTTTGTCTATAAAGTTTCAGTTTAGGGATAAAATGTCCAGACACTGTTCTGTTCAAAAGTCTAGTAACTAAATCAGATTCTCCCGAGTTCTTGTCATGGATATGCATCAAGAAGCCTGTTTTGCAGCAGTCGTGTTGCATTAGAGGTGCACATACAATTTTCAAAAATAATGAGTTTGAAACCAGAAAAAGATCAGGTCGTGCCCAAAGGTTCATCTGTGCTGTTGAATTGAATTGATGCCCCCAGGTCCAGAATGTGCACTTCCACCCCATGGTCTTGAGCTTCCCAAATCGCCAATGAACTTACGGCCCCCTTGAGCTGTGGAGTGTGGGAGGAAATCCACACAGACACCAAGAGGATGTAGAAACTTCTTGCAGTCAGTGCTCACTTAATCCATGACTCGTGCTGGAGAGGTGGGACTACTGTCCTGCCTTCATCTTGTGTCGGCTAATTTTTGTCTGATGGTGGATGGAGGTCTGACATGATATTCCCTTGGCCTTGAGGAAAAGAAGAGTAGAAATTGCAAGGGCTCTGACAGAAATATTTAAAACCTGTTTATCCACGGGTGAGGTGCCAGAGGAATGGATGTAATCTAATGTTCCTTTGTTGAAAAACGGCTTCAAAAGCCAACCAGGTGAGCCTGACAGTGATTGGTTAATTATTGGAGGGTAATCAGAGAGTACCTCGAAAAGAATCTGTTCAAATAGCTGGCCTTGATCAACCATCGCATAGAATACAGGAGTCGGGCAGTGAGGTTGAGACGAGACAAGATATTGGTGAGGCTCTTTTGTGAGTACTGTGTGCAGTTCTGGTCACCAAATGAGAGGAAAGCTATCAATAAAGTAGAGAGGGTGCAGAGAAGATTTACGTCAATGTTACCTGGATATCAGCAACTAGATTACAAAGAAAGATTGAGCAAATGAAGTCTTTATTCTTTGGATTGTAGATGGTTGAGAGGGGATTTGATCGAAGTCTTTAAAATTACTAGGAGGATAGAACGAGTTGATGTGGAGAGACTTTTTTCATTGCGGGGAGCAGGGATTGAAACCGGAGGTAAAAGTTTGGAAGTAACATGAGGGGGAACTTCTTTACTCAGAGTGGTGGCTGAGTGGAGTGAGCTTCCGGGAAAAGTAGTGGCGGCAGGGTCCATTTTGTCATTTCAGGGAAAATTGGAGGGGAGGGGAATGCTGAGAGGTGGTACGAGAGGAGAGTATTTAGTTCAGTGAAGACAAGAAGGGCCAAATGACCTGTTTCTGTGCTGTAATTGTTATAGGGTTAAAATGTGTGGCTCTGAATTCAGAGCCAGCTCTTCAGCGCTTGACGTCCTGCTTTG
>NW_027211811.1:2562500-2647500 GCF_036971445.1 Narcine bancroftii | reverse complement strand
CATCGACCTGCACCCAGTCCCTAACCCTCCTGACTTCCCACATCCATGGATCTCTGCAATTGATTTTTAAAACGTAAGAATTTGAATGTTAAATGGCAGACCATTGAGGAGTGTTGTCAAACAAAGGGATTGAGGAACTGTGGTACAGAACTGCCCGAAAGTGGAGTCCCTTATAGAGATGGGGGGGTGGGGGGGAGTGAAGAAAGCTTCTGGTATTTTGGCCTTCAGAAATGAGAGGATTGAGTGCAGGAGGTGGGAGGCCACGAGGAAGTTGGACGAGGCATGGGTGAGGCCAACTTGGGAACATTGTGTGCTGTTTGGGTGGCCGGAGGAGAGGAAGGATAGGAATGAGACAGCGTGTCGAGGAGAGGGAGAAGAAGGTGGTCTGGCTTTCGGGGTTTGAGTTCCAGTGGAAGGTTGGACAGGCTGGGACTTTATTCCCTGGAGCGTAGAAGATTGAGGAAGATTTGAAAATTGGGAGGGGGGACGGATCGTGTCCATGGGGACAGGCTGTTTCCAAGGAGAGTGGGAGAGATTCAAAGAGGAGGACATGGATTGAGATTGAAGGGGGATTTTCTTCCCTCAGAGGGGGGTGGGAACGTGGAATGAGCTTTGGGCCAAGGTGGTGGAGGTGGGATGGACTGGAATCTTGGGGGGAATGTGGGGCAGGTCCTGGTGTGGAAGTGTGCAGCCTGAAGGGGAGATGGACTGGAGGCCCGAGGCAGCTCTCGGACCCTTCCCCAGTGGGACGAGGTTCTCAGGAGAGAGGGGGCTCCAAAGGGCTGGACCTCGAGCCCTGGGGCTCCATCCAGGGGCTCAGGGTGGTGGAGAGGAGATCCCGTGGAGGGGTGGATCAAGCTCTCGCGAGAGCGACCCCTGGTGGCTGCCATGTTGTTGATCTTTCCGGCCTTTGGAGGAGTTTGTCACGAGCGGGAGGGAGGTTCGTGTCGGTTCCTCACGGGCGGGAATCGGGGCATTTTGGGAGCGAGACCAGGGAGGACGGAGTTTCCACGGGTCGCCCTTTGGGTCTGGAGCGGCCGGAGCTCGCAGGGGAACGGGCAGGGGGATGGTTGTGAGGTGGGGCCGGGGTACCGTGAGGGAGTTTGGGTCGGGGTGGCGTTAGGGTGTGTGGTAGTCGGGGACCCGCGAGGCTGAAGGGAGGGGGGTCGGGGGTCGGGGTCCGTGAGGCTGTGGGGGGGAGGGGGATCCGCGAGGCTGAGGGGGATCGGGGACACGCGAGGCTGAGGAGGGTCGCGGCCCGCGAGGTTGAGGGGGGTCCTAGCCCGCTAGGCTGAGGGGCGTTGCGTCCCGCGAGGTTGAGGGGGCTCGGGGCCCGCGAGGCAGAGGGTGCTCGGTGCCCGCGAGGCAGAGGGGGGAGAGGGACGGGGACACAGAAGGGTGAGGGGGTCGGGGACCCAGAAGGGTGAGGGGGTCGGGGACCCAGAAGGGTGAGGGGGTCGGGGACCCAGAAGGGTGAGGGGGTCGGGGACCCAGAAGGGTGAGGGGGTCGGGGACCCAGAAGGGTGAGGGGGTCGGGGACCCAGAAGGGTGAGGGGGTCGGGGACCCAGAAGGGTGAGGGGGACCCGCCAGAGGGGTGTGGTAGATCTGCCAGAGGGGTGTGGGAGATCTGCCAGAGGAGTGAGGGACATGCAAGGCTGTGGGTGGCGGGGATCCTGCGAGGCTGAGGGGGACGGGTATCCAGAAGGTTGAGGGACACGCAAGGCTGAGGTTCTCGTGGAACCAGAAGGGTGAGGGGAATGAGGTCTCAGAAGGGTAATGGTGATCAGGACACAGAAGGGTGAGGGTGATCAGGACCCAGAAGTGTGAGGGTGATCAGGACCCAGAAGGGTGAGGGTGATCAGGACCCGGAAGGGTGAGGGTGATCAGGACCCAGAAGGGTGAGGGTGATCAGGACCCAGAAAGGTGAGGGTGATCAGGACCCAGAAGGGTGAGGGTGATCAGGACCCAGAAAGGTGAGGGGGGACGTGGACCCAAAAAGCTGAGAGGGGACAGGGACCCAGAAGGCTGACGGGGACCCAGAAGGCTGAGGGGTAAGTGGGGACCCAGAAGGCTGAGGGGGGAAGGGGACGGGGACCCAGAAGGTTGAGGAGGTACAGGGACCCAGAGGGCGGAGTGGGGGACCGGGACGTGGACCCAGAAGTCTGAGGGCACCTGCGAGGCTGAAGGTGGGGGTGGGAACCCGCGTGGTTTAGGGGATCCGTGTGGTTGAGGGGATCGGAGCACTGCGAGTGTGAGGGGGACCCGTGAGGGTGAGGGAGTCCCGGCCCCATGGATGGGAATGAGCAGGAAGGGGTGCTGGTCAGTGGGACGAGAATATCAGTTCACCACAGACTGTAAGCTTTCAGTTCTGTAATTAGACGTCATTAACTATGACACCGACAGCCCAACCCTCTTTCTCCCAGTTCCACTGCAGACATTGGAAGACGGTCCTGTTTAAAATAATCCAAATACCCCTTGGCGCGGACCCGCCGAAGCCACAGATTAGAATCTGCACCTCAGATGGTGATGGCTTCAGATTTTTCTTCAAAATATTGTTTACATTGTAAAACCATTTGGAAAGTGCGTTCACATATATTGTAATGTTCAATTCAAAAGGAAAAACTAGCACTAAGCAAGGTTCAAAAAAAACACACAGGAATAAAGTGCCAGCATCCTGGAGATGGATTTCACAGTGACTAAGGACAAGATTTGTTCTTGTCTCTAGCTGTGCACACACGAGGATGAGAGCAGTGTTTGAGATGCTCTAGCCAGAAAGAATTCCGATCCATATCCCCACGGTTTTATTCCTCGGGCTGACGGCAAGGTTCAGACTGAAATAGCAGAGAATGAGAATCCAGGTAAAAGGACAGAAGCCCAGATCAAGCAACAATTTGAGCAGAAGGATTTAGTTCCACCGGTAGAGAGAGAGAGAGAGAGAGTGTGGAAGGACACTGTCAGAATGCCCATAGGATTTAACCTGTTTAAAAGCAGGTGGCACAAATCTGTGCAGAGGGGCACAATTTAAAGGCGATTGCAGATGTTTGATTGGGAAGCTGCAGGAATTCAGCCCATCAGAATGAAGAAAATGCAATATCCAAAGACAGAAACCTTGGGCTTTTCTCTGGAGTGATGCAGGAAGCTCATAGAGTGAATGGATTTGAGGCAGAGCTTTGTGGAGGAGCAGTCAGTGCTGAGGAAACACAAGGCTGCTGAAGGACTTGTAGAAAGAGAACGTGCAGAAGGCTGCGGATGCCTGGAGCGCATGGCCGGGCAGGATGGTGGAGTCTGGAATAATAGGGACCTTTAACATTTAGACAGGCACATTGATGTGAGAAAAATAGTGGGTTATGGGTGTGAGGGGGGAAAGGTTCAGTTTGTAATAGGTTTGAGCTATTGTCTTGTGACACCAATACCCCTGAGCAAAAAACTCTGCAAAAGTATGGACACCGCCCTGGACATCTCAGGTAAAAACCCTCCACCATTGAGAACATTTGCAGGGAACGCTGCTGTCAGAGAGCAGCAGCAATCAAGGATCCACATCACCCGCTCTGTTCTCACTGCTCCCATCAGGAAAGAGGTATAGCCGGGTTCAGGAACAGCTGCTACCCCTTCACCACCAGACTCAACACACATTCAGAGACCCATTTAAAGACTCTTCCTTTTGCACTTTGAATTTGTTCTCTCTCTATTGCAGTTTGTTTTCATATCCACATTTTCAGAGATTACAAGTAGATGAGTCCAGTTGGGGAGACTTGGTTTTGGTCTATATAATGGTTACATTCATCCCCTTTTATTGTTCATTTATATTAGTGTCTGGGCCCCTATGTGGTCCAGGTACAGTTGACAGACCTTTACCAAAGGGTCACGTTTATGTGATTTTTTTTTTCCCCGTAGGTAACAGCAGTTCATTTCCACAGCCCAGCGTGCTATCGGACATCCAGTTGATCGTGATACATCTTTTCGCGAAGGCCAGTGCTATTTTTATAAATGAGATTAGATATTTGGTCAAGTTGTCGCTTGTTTCCATGAAGATACCTGGAGTATCACGTGGAGGCCACTCCTGTGATCGTGGTTAATTTTTCTGCGCTTTCTTGCCAAAATGGCCTCACTTTCACGCACGACCACGTAGAAAAGTTTAATGAAGCTCATCATCCCATTAGCCTTCATTTCGGTTGAAGCACTGCATGCAGATTTTACAAAGCAGTCTGAAACCCTTTTTCCACGGGAATCCCAGTTCATTGGCCATGCAGTGTCTCAGGTTAGGAAGCCCATGGTGCCATTTCCACTGGGACACAAGACTGCTTTTCCACTGAACACAACTCATCCCCGGGGAGCGGAGTGTTCTGCCTTCGACTAGAAACAGGTGATTCTCTGCTGTCTCTGTTCCACTGGTTTTACCATCAGGCCGACATCGGCAAACGCCGAGGATATGAGTAGGGTTAGAGGTGGCGTGAAATGACATCATTTGACACTGGCATTTGGACAGTGTACCTTTTCCACTGGACCCTGTCCCAGTAAATTCCCGGGATTGGCCATGAGGGGCTGTACTTTTGAAGTTGAAACACTTTGCAGAGCAAAGTCTTGGAATTTAATTTCTTCAACTATGTACGCTATTCTGGCGCTCCATCCTGTAGGATGTAGATGGTTTCTTTCATAGCACCTGAATCAATCCCTGACTAATCACAGAGCACTTCTGGTGCAGGGATTGCTTCAAGTGGAATTTGAGTTTGAGAGCATTTTGAAAACCACAGGTCTAAGTTATAGGGAAAGGTTAAGCAAGATTTTTATTCTGCGGAGCATAAAAGGTTGAGGTTGGATTGGGTTGAGGTATTTAAAATTATTGGGGTATAGATTTGAGGTGGGTTGAGAGAAAGGGGCAGAAGTTTAGAGGAAATGTGAGGGGGGACTTTCACTCAGAGTGGTGGGTGTGTGGAATGGACTTGCAGATGAAGTGGAGGAGGCAGGCTCAATATTAGCACTTAAGGAGAAGTGGGATATGCATTTGGACAGAAAAGGAATGGAGGGTCAAGGGGCGAGTGTAGGTCAATGGGATTAGGTAGGACAAAGTGTTCGGCGTGGACTCGAAGGGCAAAGTTGGCCTATGCGATGCTGTAATGGTTAGAGAGGTAAAAAGTGTATGTGAACATTTTGGGTCCAGTGACCATAGATTAGTTTCCAATCAATTATGGATAAGAGTGGGGTCTGCTGCAACAGCACCACTCAATCAATGCACCGGACACAGTTAATCAGGAAAGATGTTTATTCAGACTTGTTCCTCTCTTAGGTCTCTTGCCCACGACCTTACCAGAGAGAGGGGGATCTTTTTCTCTTCTATCCATTAGTGACTGGTGTCGCCCTCTATTCTGCTAATATTTCAAAACAGCACTGAGCCCACGTTAAATGTTCCACTTGAAACTCAAACATGTTACAGACTAAACCAAGCCAGTCATCTTTGCTAAAATTAATGATGAGGGAGAAAATGAAGGGAATAGAAAGCAAGGGAGTAACAGGGAGAGGATGCAGAAAATAATGCAGGCTGAATGAGAGGGAAAAGAAATCAGGCTCCAGATGATTAAGGAAGACGAGGCGAAAGAAGGAGACCCTAGGACACTGCCACCCTATGCTGAGAATGAGGACTCAAAAGATTCCTTGTGGGCAAGGCTATCTGCATGTGCTCCCCAGCAGCCACCGTGACCAGTCCTGCATCTCGCTTGGTTCAATAAAAGGTGGTTTCAGACTTGGCTCTGACGTAAACAATTTGCTCATTTTCAAACCAACTTTCCTCCCTCCGTCATTGACGGCCGTGACACTGTGCACGAGTGAGGAAGATGGGGTGAAAGACCTTGAACAGAAAGTTACCTGCAGTAATTGGAAACCTGCCTTCAAGACAGCTTCAATCATGTCAATGTTTCACCAATTGTTGGACTTTACCAGCGATGAAACAGCGTCCCACTCCCACAGTGTTTCCTGTTACTAACTTGGACAGGAGTAAAAAAATGATTCACACAAAGAATTATAAACCAGGGGAAAGATATACTCTGAAAACAACAAGAAATGTTGTTCATATCCCACTGTGCTCCCGACAGAAGTTAAAATCCAATGGGCTTCATGAACTAAATCAGATCAACTCAAAACACATACGGAACTTAGCCCCAGATTATTCCCCCGCCCCCCATCCTATTAAATGTTGAATCCTGTTGTGTGAAGAAGGAGTTGCCTGGAATGTTAGCCCATCCCAGAAAGCTCACCAGACTTGGACTGCAGATCAACACTTAAGGATGACCATCTGCAGCTTCATTTAATGCAATGCTTATTTCCCCCCCCACCAAAAATCTTCAGCATTGCTTAATTGAAACTGGTCTAATTCCAAATAAGATCAGCAATACTTTTGGACCGAGTACAAAAGAGAGAGAGCTGAGGTACCTTCGAAACCCAGAACCAAATACATGCAACATTCAGTGGCAGCTCTCCTTGCATCTAATCAAGCACTTTTGAGCCACTATGAACTCTTCCCCAAGAGAATTCATCCGACCATCCATGACTGTTTTACTGTCAACTCGAAAGCCGAGAGGGGATTTGGTAGAGTATTTAAAATTACAAGAAGGATGGATAGAGTTGATGTGGATAGGCAATTCCTTTGCAAGTGGGAGAGATTGAAACAAGAGGTCTTGTTAGAAGTAACATGAGGGGGGAGCTTCTGGGAGAAATAGTGGCAGCAGGGTCCATTTTGTCATTTCAGAAAAAATTGGAGGGGAGGGGAATGCAGAGAGGTGGTACTGGAGGAGAGTATTTAGTTCAGAGCAGACGAGAAGGGCCAAATGACCTGTTTCTGTGCTGTAATTGTTATAGGGGTAAAATGTGTGGCAGTAACTTGGAAGTTCGATGCGTATTTGGGAATGGGTCGATGGCCACACTGAAAGAGGTCATTGTATCCAACTTTTTTTTTAAGTTTTTTTTTATTTTTCACACCATAAATCACATTAGCCATGATATACACTATTTCTTTTTCACACATATATAGTGACTTTTTCTCCCCCCCCCCTCCTCCCAAGCCACCCCCCCCACCCCCACCTCTCATCCATTTTAGGTATACAATCTAGGTTGCATTAAGCCAGTCAGACAATGTTGTCATTCAACAAAAATACACGAGAAATTCTACTGAGTCCATTCTTTTCTTTCCTTCTCCTTCCATCAACTTAGGTAATGTTTGTCCCCGGTAGGTTTTCGCTATTGTATTTAATGTAAGGCTCCTATACTTGTTCGAATATTTCAATATTATTTCTTAACCTATATGTTATTTTTTCTAATGGAATACATTTATTCATTTAAATTTAGTAGTTTCTTCCTTTTAATTTGGTTTTGTATTCCATTAATATTTAAAGTCATATAGTTCAGCGTAGCCCTTTTATATTTTGTTTATCTTCTCTTTCCGTTTTTCCATCATTACCTTTCCTCCTTTTCCATTTCTGTTTTCTTATTTTCAACTCTTTATAAGACAACATTCCTACAACAACCAACATTTTCCTTATTCTCCTATTTCTATCTTATTTATCCCCAATCTCCCCTTCACCTCCTGAGTTGTCCTTTATCCCTTGTCGGACAACCACATCTCCCCTCTCCATTTGGATTTGCGAATCCACTCGCAAGCGTCAACTGATTTTGCAGTGACCGCTATTTCCCCCCACCCCGCCTCCCCCAGAAAAGATTTCACTTTTCATATGTCACAAAGGTCACTCTTTTAATTCCCTCCTTATTCTCTCTATTTCATTACCTTCCCTTATTAATTCTTGTCTATACTATCTATATTTTCCTCTAAGTACAGATACATTCATGTATGCTCATTGTCTCTATTCACTCTTATACCTCTTTACCCGCATACATATCAATCGTGATCATTTTTACTCTCATTACCCGTCTTCATCCCTCAGTCTATTTTTGTCTTTACCCACATACATATCAATCGTGATCATTTTAACTCTCATTACCCGTCTTCCTCTCTCAGTCTATTTTTGTAGTTGTTCTGCAAATTTTCGTGCTTCTTCTGGATCCGAGAATAGTCTGTTTTGTTGTCCTGGAATAAATATTTTCAATACCGCTGGATGATTTAGTATAAATTTATACCCTTTCTTCCATAAAATCGCCTTTGCTGTATTGAACTCTTTCTCTTCTTTAGGAGTTCAAAACTTATATCTGGATAAATGAAGATTTTTTGCCCTTTATACTCCAGTGGTTTGTTGCCCTCTCTTACTTTTTCCATTGTCTTCTCCAGTACCTTTTCTCTTGTAGTATATCTTAGGAATTTTACTACAATAGATCTTGGTTTTTGTTGTGGTTGTGGTTTAGAGGCCAATACTCTATGTGCCCTTTCTATTTCCATTTCTTGCTGTAGTTCTGGACATCCTAGGGTCTTAGGGATCCACTCTTTTATAAACTCTCTCATATTCTTGCCTTCTTCATCTTCCTTAAGGCCCACTATCTTTATGTTATTTCTTCTGTTATAATTTTCCATTGTATCTATTTTTTGAGCTAGTAGTTCTTGTGTCTCTTTAGTTTTTTTATTAGATTCCTCCAATTTCTTTTTTAAGTCTTCTACCTCCATTTCTGCTGCTACTGCCCGCTCTTCCATCTTGTCCATTTTCTTTCCCATTTCTGTTAAGGTCATCTCTATTTTATTCATTTTCTCTTCTGTGTTGTTTATTCTTTTTCTTAAATCCTTAAATTCCTGTGTTTGCCATTCTTTAAATGACTCCATGTATCCTTTAATAAGAGAAAGTATATCCTTTATCTTGCCTTTCTTTTCTTCTTCTATTTCACTGTACTCTTCCTCTTCTTCTTCCTCTGGGTTGGCCATCTGCTGTTTCTTTGGTGCCCTTTCCTTCTCTTCTTTCTTGTTTCTATTGTCTTCTGTGGTCTCTTCTTGCTGCAGGTGTTCTGCAGCTGTCGTTGCCGGCTGTGGAGATTGACTCCCCAGCTGGTCCCCCCCTCCCGTCGGTGTGTTTTTTTTCATTCGCATCGCGCATGCGCGGTTGCGCACTTTTACTCGGCTCAGCGAGCCATTTTTGTAGTCCATTATTTACCGACCTGAGGGAGCGGGTTTCTCTCTCCGCAGCGGGCCTCTTCGGACAGGTAAGGCCTTCACCTTTTTCCTCCTTTGTCTTCTCTTCCTCTCTTCTTACCGTTGCTTTCGATTTTTCTTTTTTTGTCGCCATCTTCTTTCCACCTTTATACTCACTTTTCTGTAACTTTTATTTCTGTGCCTTTGTGTTTTCCTTTGTTTTTCCCGACTTTTCTGGAGAGGGCTGGAGTTCACCGTCCGGCCACTACTCCATCACGTGACTCCTCCCGTCATTGTATCCAACTTGAAATAATTACATCGAATTCATGGAACAAATTTGAATTTCTTTGAAGATTTCGGATGTGTATTTACCAATTGTAGGAATTAAGTTGTAATCACCCAACATGAACCTTCCGACTCCTAAAATCAAGAAAATTAAGATGTTAGATTTTATTTGAAAGGTTTGGTAAATTTTTATAAATACTATCCAGATATATTTTCTTTTTTTCTTTACATCAGCAAAAATTAAATGAAATGCTTCTTGCAGTCAAGAGCAAAAGAATTCCCTGCAGCCTCCAAACCAGCCCTTGCCCACAAATACCCCCCCCCCCCCCCCATTCTGGGATCAACCCATCAACAGCCTTCACTTCAGAGCCAAACCTCAGGCACAAACATCCCAAAACCATCATCCCAAGACAAGAGGTGAATTTTTTAAATCACTATGCATTCATTTGATGTTATTTCAAATAAAACAATTTGTTTTAAATGCAAATGTGAAATTAAATAATTTTTTTAAAATAAGATAAATGAAGAATTGTTTCAGGAATTAGCAATCTTCCACTACTCCCATGAACCCCAGACACCAGAATTGAATGAAAAACTAAACTGGCCAGATTGACTGAGTAAACACAGCTAAAGTTGGCCAAAAGGTGCTGATGCCATCATTGATTTAAATGCAAGTGACACTGTGGACTGCATTGGGACAGAGATGGTCCATGGACAGCCAATACGGACGCCTTGGGGAACAAAGCCTGCACTGCCAGTTGGGATGAATGAGATGATGACATAAGCAAATATTAGACACCCCCCCCCAAAGAGAGACCCAGCCTTGATTTTTATTTTTTATATTGAGAGAGAGATCCCAGACATCACCAAATGAACTGAGACCCCACCGCATGTTATCAGTTAAAGGCAACGTATTCCTCTCTAATGGAAATTTTACTACCTCTATTACAGGAAACAACCTCCCTGCCTCATTTGCCATTGGAACGTTAGGCCCGCTTGTCGTCACAGGGCCAGAAAACGCTTGAGTCAGAATACTGATCATCGTTTGAGGAGTGACGAAGGAATTTGTGAGCACGATAAGAATCCTGTTTCCCTCTGGTCAGAGATTGGATGGAGAGTCCTCAGCTCCACATCCCTGCAACACACTCCCCTTCGCCAACAACTGCCTCACACTCCTATTCACCCCACCAGCTCTGTGCATGCCCCCTCATTCACCTGCGATTTTCCCCCCCACAAACCCCTGTTAACCTGCCACCTCCACTGAAGAGTGGGTGAACACACAAACCCCTTGCAGACGGGGCCAGATTTGATCCAGAGTCATTGACTTAACAGGACCATAACACCACCTGTGGCATAAATATTCCCAAACCAATGCTCTAGGGCACTGGGAGAGCAAACAGCTCAAATTCTGCATTTGAGAAGTTTGAACTGCTGCACAACCATCAGGATCAAAGAACTTCCCACTCCGCTTCGCTATCTTATACTTACTCCCTTTGGATTTGATATTGCACTTGATTTCATTAGTTAGCCACGGCTGCCATTTGCATCTCCTAGAGCCTTTCCTCCACTTTGGAATAAATTTGTCCTGAATCCTGTGAAAAATGTCCAAAAATACCTGCCATTTTTCCCGAGTTTCCTCCCAGCTAGTGTATCTTTCCATTTTATTTTGGCTAGCTCCTCCCTCATAGCTGCATAATCCCCTTTATTTAACTGCAGTACAGATGGTTCCGACTTCCTTTCCTTTTCCCTTTCTAATTGCAGCTCAAAAGTAACCATACCATGGTCACTATTCCCTATGGCTCCCCTACATCGAGGTCACTTATTAACTCTGTGTCGCTGCACAGCACCAAGTCCAGAATCGACTTCCCCCTGGTATGTTCCTCCACTAGCTGCTCCAAGAAAGTATCTCGTAGACATTCAATAAACTCACTCTCTTGTGTTCCTGCCCCCGTCTGATTATCCCAGTCCACCTTCATGTTGAAGTCCCCCATAACTACCGTATTGCTACCATTTTGACATGCCACTCTTAATTCCTGATTTATACTGCCACCGATATCTGAGCTACTTTTCGGAGGCCTGTAAATGACCCCCATTATGGTCCTCATGCCTTTACAATTTCTTAATTCTATCAAAACAGACTCTACCCACCTGTTTCAATGTCTTTCCTTTCAAACGCCTGAATTTCATTTCTTACCAACAGAGCTACCCCACCCCCCCTTCCCAACTTTCTGTCTTTTCTATAGGACGTGTACCCGGGAACATTGATTTCCCAATCCTTTCGTGGGAATTCGGTCGTGTCCACAGGAAAAAGGGAATCTCAGGGTTGGATGTGATGTCGTGTATGTTCTCTGCCAATCAATGGGAAATCTCCAAATCTTCAATCTTGGTGCAAGAGCCCACGAGGTACAAACCAACCATCTCCTGTCCAAGCTGCAGATTGCAAGGGCTGTAAAGTGCTGCCACCGCCTGTTCACACTGAGTACTGCATGCATGAAGCTAGGGAGAGGGAGAGAGAGAGAGAGAGGTATAATACCACCACCTGGTGTCCAGACTCGCGAACTACAGGATACATGATTTTTATTTTTCATGGGAGTGTTGGAGAATGAGAGGAGACTTGATTAAGGTTAACAAAATAGAGCAAGATGGATAATATGGAGCTCCAATGAACAGGGAGGTCTCACCTGTGAAGGAGCAAGTGTGAGATCTCCCAGTTCATTCTTGCTCAGGCAGTGGTGGCCAATTCAAGACAGCTCCAATTAGGGGAAGAGAATATGCTGTTTCAGGTCATGGGTTTGAAACGGTTTCCCCAGTTGTGCCATTCAGACTCAAGAGAGCAGATGCTTGCAGACAGGAAGGAAACCTAGTTTTATTGTGGAGAATTGCTTGTTTTTTAGGGTGAAGGTTGTTTGTGGTCTGAGATTCCTAAATATTTTACAATGGAAGCAGCACTTTTCCTTGTGCCTGATTGCTACATAGCGGGTAAAATGTCTCAAATCTATCGCTCAGCCAGTACTTTTGGTCATTGATTTGGAGAGAGAGTGATGGCTTGGCAATATTTATAGCATGGTGAGTCCAAAGCTCTCAAAGTGACAGTGTGGAAGGAGTTTGTCTGTTCTTTGTGTTTTCTGCCACCCTTGAGAACTTAAAAAGTGTCCGTGAATTGTGGTATTGGTGAGACACAAGCTTGTTTTGCCCTCTTTTTGTTCTGTATGTCTATAAAGTTTCAGTTTAGGGATAAAATGTCCAGACACTTCTGTTCAAAAGTCTAGTAACCAAATCAGATTCTCTCGAGTTCTTGTCATGGATATGCATCAAGAAGCCTGTTTAGCAGCAGTCGTGCTGCATTAGAGGTGCACTTTTCAAAAATAATGAGTTTGAAACCAGAAAAAGATCAGGTCGTGCCCAAAGGTTCATCTGTGCTGTTGAATTGAATTGATGCCCCCAGGTCCAGAATGTGCACTTCCACCCCATGGTCTTGAGCTTCCCAAATCGCCAATGAACTTACGGCCCCCTTGAGCTGTGGAGTGTGGGAGGAAATCCACACAGACACCGAGAGGATGTAGAAACTTCTTGCAGTCAGTGCTCACTTGATCCTGGGGTGACTCGTGCTGGAGAGGTGGGACTACTGTCCTGCCTTCACCTTGTGATGGCTGATTTTTGTCTGTTGGTGGATGGACATCTGACATGATATTCCCTTGGCCTTGAGGGAAAGAAGAGTAGAAATTGCAAGGGCTCTGACAGAAATATTTAAAACCTGTTTGTCCACGGGTGAGGTGCCAGAGGAATGGATGTAATCTAATGTTCCTTTGTTGAAAAACGGCTTCAAAAGCCAACCAGGTGAGCCTGACAGTGATAGGTTAATTATTGGAGGGTAATCAGAGAGTACCTCGAAAACAATCTGTTCAAATAGCTGGCCTTGATCAACCATAGCATAGAATACGGGAGTCGGGCAGTGAGGTTGAGACTAGACAAGATATTGGTGAGGCCCTGTTGAGAGTACTGTGTGCAGTTCTGGTCACCAAATGAGAGGAAAGCTATCAACAAAGTCGAGAGGGTGCAGAGAAGATTTAAGTCAATGTTACCTGGATATCAGCAACTAGATTACAAAGAAAGATTGAGCAAATGAAGTCTTTATTCTTTGGATTGTAGATGGTTGAGAGGGGATTTGATCGAGGTCTTTAAATTACTAGGAGGATAGAACGAGTTGATGTGGATAGACTTTTTTCATTGCGGGGAGCAGGGATTGAAACAGGAGGTAAAAGTTTGGAAGTAACATGAGGGGGAACTTCTTTACTCAGAGTGGTGGCTGAGTGGAGTGAGCTTCTGGGAGAAATAGTGGCGGCAGGGTCCATTTTGTCATTTCAGGGAAAATTGGAGGGGAGGGGAATGCAGAGAGGTGGTACGAGAGGAGAGTATTTAGTTCAGTGCAGAGAAGAAGGGCCAAGTGACCTGTTTCTGTGCTGTAATTGTTATAGGGTTAAAATGTGTGGCAGTAACTTGGAAGTCCGATGCGTATTTGGGAATGGGTCGATGGCCACACTGAAATAGGCCGTTGATTCCCACTTGAAATAATTACATCGAATTCACGGAACAAATTTGAATTTCTCTTTTGAAGATTTGGGATGTGTATTTACCAATTGTCGGAATTAAGTTTTAACCACCCAACACGAACTTTCTGACTCCTAAAACCAAGAAAACCAAGATTTTATTTGAGAGTTTTGGTCAATTTTTATAAATACTATCTAGATGTTTTCTCTCTTTATTGTTTTCTATTGGGCAGCTGTGGGAGGGGTTACTTTTGAAATCACTATGCATTAATTTTATCTTATTTTCAAATAAGAAATTTAAGTTTTTAATGCATATGTTAAATTAAATGTAAAAATGTAACAAATAAGATGAATGAAGAATTGTTTCAGGAACTGGCGATCTTCCACGAGTGCCGTCAACCCCAGGAAGCAGGAATGTGTGAATGAAACACAAAACTGGCCAGAAGAACTGAGGAAACACAGCTAAAAGTGTCCAAAAAGGTGCTGATGCCATCTTGATTTTAATGCAGGTGACACCGAGGAATGCGTTGGGGCAGAGATGGTCTATGGACAGCCAATACGGACGCCTTGGGGAACAAAGCCCGCACCACCAGTAGGGATGGATAATGGTGGGTAATGAATAAGCATATATTAGAGACACCGAGAGAGAGCGACACACACATACCCAGACAGACAGACAGACACAGACACAGAGAGACAGATACAGACACACAGAGAAACAGACAGAGACAGAGAAAGAAACACTGACAGTGAGAGAGAGACATACAGAGACACAGACAGAGACACAAACAGACAGAGACACAGACAGAGACACACACAGAGACACACACAGACAGAGACACACACAGACAGACAGATAGAGAGACACACACACAGACAGAGAGAGAGACACGCACACAGAAAGAGACAGAGAGACACACATAGAGACAGAGACAGACACACACGACACAAAGAGACAGACACACACACACAGCCAGAGACAGAGACAAACACACGACACAGAGAGAGACACACACACACAGATACATACACACAGACATAGATAGAGAGAGACACACACACAGAGACATAGACACACAGATATAGAGACACACACAGAGACACAGACAGAGAGACACACAGACAGCGACACAGAGAGAGAGACACACACAAACAGAGAGAGAGAGACACAGACAGAGAGACACACACACGGACACACACAGATACAGAGACACAGAAAGAGACACAGACAGAGAGAGAGAGACACACACACATACAGACACAGAGAGACACACATTGTGACACAGGGAGAGAGAGACACACACAGACAGTGACACACAAAGAGACACAGACAGAGACACACAAACAGACACAGAGACACACACACAGAGGGAGATACACACAGAGAGACGCAGAGAGAGAGATAGACACAGAGAGAGACACAGACACAGAGAGAAACACAGACAGAGAGACACTCAGACACAGAGACATACAGACACAGAGACAGGCACAGAGAGACATACAGACACAGAGAATCACACAGTCACAGATACACACACAGACCGATTGACAGACAGAGAGACACACAGACAGAGAGAGAGACACACACACAGAGACAGACACAGAGAATCACACACAGACACAGAGAGACACACAGAGACATAGAGAGAAACACACAGACGTAGTGACACACGCACACAGACAGACAGAGACCCCTTGGTTGTGCCCTTCACCTTCGCACTTAACTCCCTCATCTCTCCTGGCAGGATCTCATCACCTTTCCTACCCGTGGACTATGACATCTGTCTGCTCATCCTCCTTCCTGAGAATGGTGTGAACTCTACCCTAGAAACCCCACAGCAAAGAAAAGGGACCCTTCAGCCCTTCTCGTCCATGGTGAAATATCATTCTGCCAGTCTCATCGACCTGCACCCAGTCCCTAACCCTCCTGACTTCCCACATCCATGGATCTCTGCAATTGATTCTTAAAACGTAAGAGTTTGAATGTTAAATGGTACACCATTGAGGAGTGTTGTCAAACAAAGGGATTGAGGAACTGTGGTACAGACCTGCCCGAAAGTGGAGTCCCATGTGGAGATGGGGGGGTGGGGTGGGGGGAGTGAAGAAAGCTTCTGGTATTTTGGCCTTCAGAAATGAGAGGATTGAGTGCAGGAGGTGGGAGGCCACGAGGAAGTTGGACGAGGCATGGGCGAGGCCAACTTGGGAACATTGTGTGCCGTTTGGGTGGCCGGAGGAGAGGAAGGATAGGAATGAGACAGCGCGTCGAGGAGAGGGACAAAGAAGGGGTTGGCTTTCGGGGTTTGAGTTCCAGGGGAAGGTTGGACGGGCTGGGACTTTATTCCCTGGAGCGTAGAAGATTGAGGAAGATTTGAAAATTGTGAGGGGGGACGGATCGTGTCCATGGGGACAGGCTGTTTCCAAGGAGATTGGGAGAGATTCAAATAGGAGGACATGGATTGAGATTGAAGCGGGATTTTTTTCCCTCAGAGGGGGGTGGGAACGTGGAATGAGCTTTGGGCCAAGGTGGTGGAGGTGGGATGGACTGGACTCTTGGGGGGGAATGTGGGGCAGGTCCTGGTGTGGAAATGTGCAGCCTGAAGGGGAGATGGACTGGAGGCCCGAGGCAGATCTCGGCCCCTTCCCCAGTGGGACTGGGCTGGCAAGAGATCCCGTGGAGGGGTGGCTCAAGCTCTCGCGAGAGCGACCCCTGGGGGCCGCCATGTTATGGATCTTTCCCGCCTTTGGAGCAGTTGGTCGCGAGCGGGAGAGGTTCGTGTCGGTGCTTCACGGGCGGGAATCGGGGCATTTAGGGAGCGAGACCAGGGAGGAGGGAGTTTCCACGGGTCGCCCTTTGGGTCTGGGGCGGCCGGAGCTCGGAGGGGAACGGGCGGGGAGATGGTTGTGAGGTGGGGCCGGGGAACCGTGAGGGAGTTTGGGTCGGGGTGACATTAGGGTTTCTGGTAGTCGGGGCCCGCGAGGCTGAGGGGGGGCGGGGCCCGCGAGACTGAGGGGGGTCGGGGCCCGCGAGACTGAGGGGGGTCGGGGCCCGCGAGGCTGAGGGGGGTCGGGGCCCGCGAGGCTGAGGGGGGTCGGGGCCCGCGAGGCTGAGGGGGGTCGGGGCCCGCGAGGCTGAGGGGGGTCGGGGCCCGCGAGGCTGAGGGGGGTCGGGGCCCGCGAGGCTGAGGGGGGTCGGGGCCCGCGAAACTGAGGGGGGTCGGGGGCCGCGAGACTGAGGGGGGTCGGGGGCCACGAGACTGAGGGGGGTCGGGGGACGCGAGGTTGAGGGGGGACGGGGACCCCGAGCTTGAGGGGGGTCGGGGCCGGCGAGGCTAAGGGGGGTCGGGGCCGGCGAGGCTGAGGGGGGGCGGGGCCCGCGAGGCTGAGGAGGGGCGGGGCCCGCGATGCTGAGGAGGGGCGGGGCCCGCGAGGCTGAGGAGGGGCGGGGCCCGCGAGGCTGAGGAGGGGCGGGGTGGGGCCCGCGAGGCTGAGGAGGGGCGGGGTGGGGCCCGCGAGGCTGAGGAGGGGCGGGTCGGGGCCCGCGAGGCTGAGGGGGGGCGGGTCGGGGGCCGCGAGACTGAGGGGGGACGGGGACCGCGAGGTTGAGGGGGGACGGGGACCCCGAGCTTGAGGGGGGACGGGGACCCCGAGCTTGAGGGGGGTCGGGGCCGGCGAGGCTAAGGGGGGTCGGGGCCGGCGAGGCTGAGGGGGGTCGGGGCCCGCGAGGCTGAGGGGGGTCGGGGCCCGCGAGGCTGAGGGGGGTCGGGGCCCGCCAGGCTGAGGGGGGTCGGGGCCCGCGAGGCTGAGGAGGGGCGGGGCCCGCGAGGCTGAGGAGGGGCGGGGCCCGCGAGGCTGAGGAGGGGCGGGGTGGGGCCCGCGAGGCTGAGGAGGGGCGGGGTGGGGCCCGCGAGGCTGAGGAGGGGCGGGTCGGGGCCCGCGAGGCTGAGGGGGGGCGGGTCGGGGGCCGCGAGACTGAGGGGGGACGGGGACCGCGAGGTTGAGGGGGGACGGGGACCCCGAGCTTGAGGGGGGTCGGGGCCGGCGAGGCTAAGGGGGGTCGGGGCCGGCGAGGCTGAGGTGGGTCGGGGCCAGCGAGGCTGAGGGGGGTCGGGGCCCGCGAGGCTGAGGGGGGTCGGGGCCCGCGAGGCTGAGGGGGGTCGGGGACCCCGAGCTTGAGGGGGGTCGGGGCCGGCGAGGCTGAGGGGGGTCGGGGCCCGCGAGGCTGAGGGGGGTCGGGGCCCGCGTGGCTGAGGGGGGTCGGGGCCCGCGAGGCTGAGGAGGGGCGGGGCCCGCGAGGTTGAGGGGGGACGGGGACCCCGAGCTTGAGGGGGGTCGGGGCCCGCGAGGCGGAGGGGGGGGTCGGGGCCCGCGAGGCGGAGGGGGGGTCGGGGCCCGCGAGGCGGAGGGGGGGGTCGGGGCCCGCGAGGCTGAGGGGGGGGGTCGGGGACCGCGAGGCTGAGGGGGGGGGGTCGGGGCCCGCGAGGCTGAGGGGGGGGGGTCGGGGCCCGCGAGGCTGAGGGGGGGGGTCGGGGCCCGCGAGGCTGAGGGGGGGGGTCGGGGCCCGCGAGGCTGAGGGGGGGTCGGGGCCCGCGAGGCTGAGGGGGGGTCGGTGCCCGCGAGGCTGAGGGGGGGTCGGGGCCCGCGAGGCTGAGGGGGGGTCGGGGCCCGCGAGGCGGAGGGGGGGGGTCGGGGCCCGCGAGGCGGAGGGGGGGGGTCGGGGCCCGCGAGGCGGAGGGGGGGGGTCGGGGCCCGCGAGGCGGAGGGGGGGGGTCGGGGCCCGCGAGGCGGAGGGGGGGGTCGGGGCCCGCGAGGCGGAGGGGGGGGTCGGGGCCCGCGAGGCTGAGGGGGGGTCGGGGACCCGCGAGGATGAGAGGGGTGTGGGAACCCAGAAGGGTGAGGGGGACCTGAGAGCCTGAGGCAGACCCGGGAAGCTCAGGGGGTTGAGGACTCAGAACGGTGAGGGGGTCGGGGAACCTTGGATGGGAATGAGCGGGAAGTTTGTGATGGATGTGAGGGGGCTGGGGATGGGGACCTGCATGTGGAATGGGTGGTGGGGCCAATAATAGAAAGGTTCCACTTTTCCACAGGACTCTCTGTTCCTCAAGTAGATGCGGCAGTGATGTTCCCCCCACCCCATCGAGCGCCAGGATTCCAGGTGTGGGGGTCGATGAGGGATCAGGGATGCTATGAGGGCGGTCGACAGTCTGACCCGTTTGGCGACCCCTGACCTCAACCATCATGTTACTAAAAGGAATGGATGAAGGTCTGGCAGAGGATGAGGTTTGTCTTCATTTTGGTGAGGCATTTGATAGGCTCCACAGACTTAGTCATAAGGCTTGGGATCTATGGATGTGTGGATTCAGAAATGGCTTAACTGCAGAAAGCATTTGGATATGGGCATGGATGGGAGGGGTATGAAGGGATATGAAATGGGTGCTTGTCAGTGGGATGAGAAAATCAGTTCACCACAGACTGGAAGGTTTCTGTGCTGGAATGAGACGTCATTAACAATGACACCGACAGCCCAATCCTCTTTCTGCCAGTTCCGCTGCAGACATTAGAAGACGGTCCTGTTTAAAATAATCCGAATAACCCTGGGCGCGGACCCACCGAAGCCACAGTTTAGTTCCTGCACCTCAGATGGTGAAATCTACAGATTTTTCTTTAAAATATTGTTTACATTGTAAAACAATTTGAAAAGTGCATTAACTTTAGTGAATACCCACACTCCTGTTCGGCTCCGAATCATGGGTCCTCTACCGGCATCACCTACGGCTCCTAGAACGCTTCCACCAGCGTTGTCTCCGCTCCATCCTCAACATCCATTGGAGCGCTTTCATCCCTAACGTCAAAGTACTCGAGATGGCAGAGGTCGACAGCATCGAGTCCACGCTGCTGAAGATCCAGCTGCGCTGGATGGGTCACGTCTCCAGAATGGAGGACCATCGCCTTCCCAAGATCGTGTTATATGGCGAACTCTCCACTGGCCACTGTGACAGAGGTGCACCAAAGAAAAGGTACAAGGACTGCCTAAAGAAATCTCTTGGTGCCTGCCACATTGACCACCGCCAGTGGGCTGATAACGCCTCAAACCGTGCATCTTGGCGCCTCACAGTTTGGCGTGCAGCAACCTCCTTTGAAGAAGACCGCAGAGCCCACCTCACTGACAAAAGGCAAAGGAGGAAAAACCCAACACCCAACCCCAACCAACCAATTTTCCCCTGCAACCGCTGCAACCGTGTCTGCCTGTCCCGCATCGGACTTATCAGCCACAAACGAGCCTGCAGCTGACGTGGACTTTTTACCCCCTCCATAAATCTTCGTCCGCGAAGCCAAGCCAAAGAAGAATGTTCAATTCAAAAGGAAAAAATAATGAAAAAATCTTAATTCAAAGCCCGAGCGCTAAGCAAGGTTCAAAAAAAAACACACAGGAATAAAGTGCCAACATCCTGCAGATGGATTTATCAGTGGCTAAGGACCAGATTTATTCTCGTCTCTCGCCGTGCACACACGAAGATGAGAGCAGTGTTTGAGATGCTCCAGGCTCCGTGTTACAACGTATACCCAGCCAGAAAGAATTCCGATCCATATCCCCACGTTTTTATTCCTGGGGCTGACGGCAGGGTTCAGCCTGAAATAGCAGAGGATGAGAATCCAGGCAAAAGGACAGAAGCCCAGACCAAAGCAAAAATTGCAGCAGAAGGATTTAGTTCCACCGGTAGCGAGAGAGGGAGAGTGGAAGGACACTTTCAGAATGCCCATAGGATTTAACCTGTTTAAAAGCAGGTGGCACAAATCTGTGCAGAGGGGCACAATTTAAAGGCGATTGCAGATGTTTGATTGGGAAGCTGCAGGAATTCAGCCCATCAGAATGAAGTAAATGCAATATCCATAGAGAGAAACCTTGGGCTTTTCTCTGGAGTGATGCAGGAAGCTCATGGACTGAATGGATTTGTGGCAGAGCTTGGTGGAGGAGCAGGCAGTGCTGAGGAAACAGAAGGCTGCTGAAGGACTTGTAAAAAGAGAACGTGCAGAAGGCTGCGGGTGCCTGGAGCACATGGCCGGGGAGGATTGTGGAGTCTGGAATAATAGGGACATTTAACATTTAGACAGGCACATCGATGCAACAAAAATAGTGGGTTATGGATTTGAGGGGTGAAAGGTTCAGTTTGTAGTAGGTTTGAGCAGGTGTCTTGTGACAGCAATACACCTGAGCAAAAAGCTCTACAAAAGTATGGACATCGCCCAGGACATCTCAGGTAAAAAGCCTCCACCATTGAGAACATTTGCTGGGAATGATGCTGTCAGAGAGCATCAGGAATCAAGGATCCACGTCACCCGCTCTGTTCTCACTGCTCCCATCAGGAAAGAGGTATAGCCAGGTTCAGGAATAGCCCTTCATCACGAGACTCAACACACATTCAGGGACTTTTCCTTTTGCACTTTGAATTTTTTCTCTCTCAATTCCAGTTTGTTTTCATATCCAAATTTTCAGAGATTACAAGTAGATGAGCCCAGTTGGGGAAACTTGGTTTTGGTCTATGTAATGGTTACTTTTATCCCCTTTTATTGTTCATTTATATTAGTGTCTGGGCCACTATGTGGTCCAGATACAGCTGACAGACCTTTACCAAAGGGTCACGTTTATGTGATTTTTTTTTTTCCGTAGGTAACAGCAGTTCATTTCCACAGCCCAGCGGACATCCAATTGATCGTGATACATATTTTCGCGAAGGCCAGTGCTATTTTTATAAATGAGATTAGATATTTGGTCAAGTTGTCGCTTGTTTCCATGAAGATATTGCTCCAGGTCTCACGCGGAGGCCACTCCTGTGATCGTGGTTAATTTTTCTGCGCTTTCTTGCCAAAATGGCCTCACTTTCACTCACGACCACGTAGAAAAGTTTAATGAAGCTCATCATCCCATTGGCCTTCATAACTATCCTATCAACCTGAGCGGCAACCTTGAGGGATATTTGGATTTGAACCCCAAAGTCCCTCTCTTTATCCTCACTCATGTAACCGACTGGTAACCTTGTACCCAGCCTTCTGGTTTGTCCTTCCAAAATGCATCACCTCACACTTACCTGGATTGAAATCCACCTGCAACTTTTCTGCCCAAATCTGCATCCTGTCTGTATCCTCTTGTATCCTTTGACAACCTTACAGACCCAGACTTACTGACCCAACTTCTGCCTCTTCATGCAGGTCATTTATAAAAATCACCAAGAGCAGGGGTCCCAGAACAGATCCTTGTGGCACTCCACTCCTCTCTGCTTTCTTCCAACAAGACAATTTTTTATCCACAGCCAAAGTTACCCTGATCCTTTGCCAAATTACTTTCTGATGAGTCTCGTCAAATTCTTGCTAAAATCCATGTAGACCACATCTCCCACACGACCCTCATTCATTTCCTTTGTTACCCCACTCAAATAAAACTCATTTAGACTCATGAGGCATGACCTTCCCATCACAAAGCCATGCTGACTGTCTTTGAGAAGTCTGTACTTCTGCAAATGCTCATAGATCCTATACTGGTCTATAATTCCCAAGATTCTCCCCATTACCTTTTCTAAACAAGGCGACTGCATTTGATGGTTTGTGCTGGATTTTGGGGGCAGGGGGCTGGGTGTTTGTGGGCAAGGGCTGGGTTTGGGGCTCAGGGAATTCTCTTTTCCTCTTGACTGCAAGGAACACTATGTCTCACTTCCTGCTAATGTGACTCTGTCTGCTTTATGACTGAATGAAGTGAATTTTGTGTAATATTGCACTTTATACCATGACAATCAATTGAATTTTGATCTTGGCATGTTTGGAAGAATGTTCTTAGTGACAGTGACCCAGGTTCAAATCTGTCACCATGTAAGGGGTTTGAGTGTTTTTTTTTTCTCATCCTTGTTGAAGTCGAGTTCCTGTCAAGGTACAAAAAGGTACAGTAACAAACCACAAACTCTAAAACACAGTCTTTATTGAGTCATGCCAGAAGGAATGAGGGGTACCAGTGGTGGGTGAACAGACTCACCTCACTATCGATGTTTGAACGGGAGTTAAAGAACACAGTCACATGGTAGAGCTTTTAAGACATTTTCCTGCCAACAAATTGGATAACATTTCTTGGAAGGTATTAGTACAGCTTCTGCTTTACATTTTGCACATCCTCTTCCTCAAGACAGAGAAAGGATTTGTTGTTGGCAATTTAATCTCATGTGCCCGTTATAATTAAGAACATCCTTCTGGTCTACAAAATTTCAACAGAAATCTGGAAGGGTTGCTCACAGTACACATTGGTAATCATTCTCTGCCTGTCTGATTTCTGGTTTCCAATTTACACATGTAAATGTCTAGTTTCATAGTAATTTTTAATTGTTGAAGTTGACAATGGTGGCTAACAGTTCAAAGCAGAAACTGCCATTCTGGGTCTGAGTGGTGCTGAAGGCTTCTTGCAGCCTTTGGATCAGGCCTGATGAGCCTCCTTCAGGTGGCCAGAATACTCCCGATGTAAAGTCACATATTCTACCCGAATGCGGCTGTATGGAGGCCATGTGAAAGAGCCTGATGTGGATCGGAGGAGTACTTACCAATCTTCCTTCGGGAGGTATAATCTCCGTGTCTGAGCAATTCCCCCGAGGAACCTGAATGCAGCCGCCTGATGATAATCAGCCAGGGACCCAAATCCCCGCGCCTGACAGCCCCCCTCCTCATGCCCGACAACCCACCCTTCCCGCGTCCGACAGCCCCATTCACCTCACCCGAGAGCCTCCATCACTGCGCACGACACCACCCATCACTGCTGCCTGACAGCCTCCCCTGACCCAACATCCTGTGCCAGCCGCACCTGCCCTGATGTCCTGCGCTGACAGGAACTGGAGTGCGCTCTGAGGCGCCTCTCCTGCAGCTGTCCCTTTCAGGCTGCCATCTGAAAGAACATTCCATAGGGCTGTTTCTGCTTCTGCAGACTGATTCTTTACGTAGAATGCAGCTGAAAGTGGCTCCAGCTGTAGTCAATTCGCACTATTGTTTTAGAGATGAGGCAGGCATTAGGATATGAGACTCAGTCGAGGAGTTGAGAATTGAAATGTCCTTAGTCACTCTATCTCCTAGCTTCCTGGCAAAATCTGTGTGATGGTGTCTTCATCACAATTATCAGAACAAGATCCAGCTAATATTCTGCACCCTTCATGAAATTGGAAAGTGAATGGGGGGAATTTGTGTGGTCAGGGCTTAATATGACACAGAATGATGCAGACACAGGAAATGTGAGCAGGCTCTTACCACTTTAATGAGGAGATATATATACAAGAGGACGTGACTTTAAGGTGAAAGTGGAAAGGTTTAGGGGGAACTTCGAAACTTAATGAGTGGTGGGAGTGTGGAACGAGCTGCCATCTGATGTGGTGGGTGCAGGCTCAGTCTTCAATTTGAAGAATAAATTGGATAGCGACAAGGATGGAGAAGTCTTGAGGGTTATGGAAATGGGTGCAGGTCAGTGGGACGAGTGGAATGATGTCTTCAGCACAGACTTGAAGGGCTGAATGGGGTGTTGTCTGTGTTTTTATGGTTCTAATTAATGCCAAGACATTTTGGGCACTAACTATACATCCACACAGAGGGAACCCAGACTGAATCTTTACATTTAAACATAGAGCAGAGTAATTGGCCAAAGGAGCTCTGACATATAAATAGTCCCATTAACCACCCACCACCACCCCCATCCCCCCCCCACAGACACACACACACACACACACACGTGTACAGAGTTTGAAGGGTGGGGTGAACATACAAGCAGACCCGTGCAGACGGGGCCAGATTTGAACCAGGGTGACTGACGTGGCAGGACCATTGCACCACCTGTGGCATAAATATTCCCAAGTCATCGCCCTAAACCAATGCTCCAAGGCACTGGGAGAGCAAACAGCTTAAAGTATACCCAATTCTGCATAGTTTGAACTGCTGTACAACCATCAGGAACAAAGAAAACCCTAGTTGGTCTTATTGAAATTTTCAGCTATCATAGAGCACAAAAGGCTTTCAAACCCACAGTCAAAGAACAAGTCCCCAAAACAAACAGATCTCTGTCATGAGTCAAGGCTCCTCCGACACTCCCTGAGCTGGAAGCATTGGTTACTGTTTTGACCCCACGAACTAATAAACAACATTGATGTTATTTTGACCACAATGACAAAGGTTGGAGCCAGCCCTTGTTTCAATGTCCAGCACTATTCAGCATTGATACCTCACACCTGAAGGATCAGCCAATTAACTGTTGGCCAGATTCCAGCTCAGGCCTGGCTCCTGACTCCATCAAGGTGGCCAATAGCGAGAGAGCATCAATTCAGGGGCTGTTAATCAGGTGACAGAAATTCATGGGTTTAAAGCAGGTGATTTTTTTTCTTCCCCTTCCCCCCCCACTCTTCTCTCTTTCCCCTTCCCCTGCTGCCCTCCTCCCCCCCCGTGTTCTCCTCCCACTTTCCCCTCTTCTCCCCTTCTCCTATTCTCCAACCCTCTTCACCCCTCTCTTCTTCCCCTCTTCTCCTCCCCTCCTTCTGCTCTTCTCTCTTCCCCCCCCCCCCCCCCCCCCCCCAGTAACCTGTGGCTTTCATCCTGAGATGATGCTGCCATCAGAGGAAGGTAGGAAGCCTGGTTTTACTGTGGCTCCTTTTTCTGGGGTTATTTGAGTTGTTGGGGTGAAAGGAATTTGGTGTTCGTGGAAGCCACCGTATGTGGGTAGTTTGCAATCTGGTGTTTTCCATGTGGCTCAGAACGATGGAGCCAGAGAAATGTGTTGGTTTCGTGTGTGTGGTTTACGGTGCATGCAACTTTAGCTCTTGTCTTGGGATGATGGTTTTGGGATGTTTGTACCTGATTGTGTCTGAGGTTTGCCTTTGAAGTGTGGGCTGCTGATGGATGTAGGTGGGCAAGAGCTGGGTTTGGGGATTGCATGGGAAATGGGGAATTCTCTTGCTCTTGAATGCAAGAAGCACTTCATTTAACTTTCTGCTCATGTAACCCTATCTGCCTTATGCATGAATGAAGTGGTTTGTGTAATATTGCGCTTTATTACAGGACAATCAATTGAATTTTGATCTTGGCATGTTTAGCAGAATGTTCTTAAAATGACAGTGACCCAGGTTCATATCTGTCCCCGTGTAAGGAGTGTTTTTATCTTACCCTTCACAAAATGGGAAGGTGAATGGGGGTATTTGTGTGGTTCTGTTGTGTATGTTTCAAGTTCCTGTCCCTGTGGATGTACATTTTTTTGTGTTCACTCGTAGTAACTCAACCAATTTCTGTAGCGACGCAAATACTGGAGAGACTCAGCAGGTCAAGCAGAGAACTTTATATAGTACAGATACTTGCCTAATAAAGGGCTCAAGCCTGAAATGCTGGTTGTATGTTTATCTGAATACTGTCTGGAGCAAACAAACCAGGGTATCCAATCAGAATTGGGTGGGGAGTTTTGTGCATTAAAGTCCTATCAATGCAACATTTAAAAAATTTTAGGTTCATCTGTGTCTTAAATCTTTAACGTTATACGTGCAGGACAATAACAGGCCCTTCACCCCCAATTAACCTCCAGTCTCCAGAGAACAGTACAGCACAGAAACAGGTCCTTTGATCCTTCGAGTCTGTGCTGAACTATTATTTGGCCCATTCCCACTGACCTGCAACCAGTCCATCGCCCACTATACCCTTCCCATTCACATCCCCATCCAAATTCTTCATAATTAAAATTGACTCCTCATTCACCATCACCCAGCAGCTCATTCCACATTCCCTCTACTCTGAACAAATTCCTCCAATTTCCCCTCTCAACTTTTCCCATTTCACTCTTATCCCAAATCCGCTGGTTTATCTCTGAGTGGATAATGCTGACCTACATTTACTGTCTATCCATCTCATAATTTTAAATACCTCTGAGGGGACGATGGCCCAGAAAGGGGACGAGGGCACAGAAAGGGGACGGGGGCCCAGAAAGGGGACGGGGGCACAGAAAGGGGACGGGGGCCCAGAAAGGGGACGGGGGCCCAGAAAGGGGACGGGGGCCCAGAAAGGGGACGGGGGCCCAGAAAGGGGACGGGGGCCCAGAAAGGGGACGGGGGCCCAGAAAGGGGACGGGGGCCCAGAAAGGGGACGGGGGCCCAGAAAGGGGACGGGGGCCCAGAAAGGGGACGGGGGCCCAGAAAGGGGACGGGGGCCCAGAAAGGGGACGGGGGCCCAGAAAGGGGACGGGGGCCCAGAAAGGGGACGGGGGCCCAGAAAGGGGACGGGGGCCCAGAAAGGGGACGGGGGCCCAGAAAGGGGACGGGGGCCCAGAAAGGGGACGGGGGCCCAGAAAGGGGACGGGGGCCCAGAAAGGGGACGGGGGCCCAGAAAGGGGACGGGGGCCCAGAAAGGGGACGGGGGCCCAGAAAGGGGACGGGGGCCCAGAAAGGGGACGGGGGCCCAGAAAGGGGACGGGGGCCCAGAAAGGGGACGGGGGCCCAGAAAGGGGACGGGGGCCCAGAAAGGGGACGGGGGCCCAGAAAGGGGACGGGGGCCCAGAAAGGGGACGGGGGCCCAGAAAGGGGACGGGGGCCCAGAAAGGGGACGGGGGCCCAGAAAGGGGACGGGGGCCCAGAAAGGGGACGGGGGCCCAGAAAGGGGACGGGGGCCCAGAAAGGGGACGGGGGCCCAGAAAGGGGACGGGGGCCCAGAAAGGGGACGGGGGCCCAGAAAGGGGACGGGGGCCCAGAAAGGGGACGGGGGCCCAGAAAGGGGACGGGGGCCCAGAAAGGGGACGGGGGCCCAGAAAGGGGACGGGGGCCCAGAAAGGGGACGGGGGCCCAGAAAGGGGACGGGGGCCCAGAAAGGGGACGGGGGCCCAGAAAGGGGACGGGGGCCCAGAAAGGGGACGGGGGCCCAGAAAGGGGACGGGGGCCCAGAAAGGGGACGGGGGCCCAGAAAGGGGACGGGGGCCCAGAAAGGGGACGGGGGCCCAGAAAGGGGACGGGGGCCCAGAAAGGGGACGGGGGCCCAGAAAGGGGACGGGGGCCCAGAAAGGGGACGGGGGCCCAGAAAGGGGACGGGGGCCCAGAAAGGGTGAGGGGAGGGGATGAGCCGCCAGAAGGGGGAGCGGACGAGGACCCAGAAGGGGGAGGGGGACCCAGGAGGGGGAGGGGGACCCAGGAGGGGGAGGGGGACCCAGGAGGGGGTGGGGGACCCAGAAGGGGGAGGGGGACCCAGAAGGGGGAGGGGGACCCAGAAGGCTGAGGGGGACCCAGAAGGCTGAGGGAAACCCAGAAGCCTGAAGGTGGGGTTGGGAACCCGCGTGGTTGAGGGGATCGGGGAACTGAGAGTGTGAGGGGGACCCGTGAGGGTGAGGGAGTCCCGGACCTATGGATGGGAATGAGCAGGAAGGGGTGCTGGTCAGTGGGACGAGAATATCAGTTCACCACAGACTGAAAGCCTTCAGTTCTGTAATGAGACATCATTAACTATGACACCGACAGCCCAACCCTCTTTCTCCCAGTTTCACTGCAGACATTGGAAGACGGTCCTGTTTAAAATAATCCAAATACCCCTGGGCGCGGACCCGCCGAGCCACAGATTAGTTCCTGCATCTCAGATGGTGAAGTCTTCAGATTTTTCTTTAAAATATTGTTTACTTTGTAAAACAATTTGGAAAGTGCATTAACATATATTATAATGTTCAATTCAAAAGGAAAAACTAATGGAAAAATCTTAATTCAAACACCTAGCACTAAGCAAGGTTCAAAAAAAACACACAGGAATAAAGTGCCAACATCCTGGAGATGGATTTCACAGTCACTCAGGACAAGATTTGTTCTTGTCTCTAGCTGTGCACACACGAGGATGAGAGCAGTGTTTGAGATGCTCTAGCCAGAAAGAATTCCGATCCATATCCCCACGGTTTTATTCCTCGGGCTGAGGGCAAGGTTCAGACTGAAATAGCAGAGGATGAGAATCCAGGCAAAAGGACAGAAGCCCAGACCAAGCAACAATTTGAGCAGAAGGATTTGGTTCCACCGGTAGAGAGAGAGAGAGAGAGAGAGTAGAAGGACACTGTCAGAATGCCGATAGGATTTAACCTGTTTAAAAGCAGGTGGCACAAATCTGTGCAGAGGGGCACAATTTAAAGGCGATTGCAGATGTTTGATTGAGAAGCTGCAGGAATTCAGCCCATCAGAATGAAGTAAATGCAATATCCAGAGAGAGAATCCTTGGGCTTTTCTCTGGAGTGATGCAGGAAGCTCATAGAGTGAATGGATTTGAGGCAGAGCTTGGTGGAGGAGCAGGCAGTGCTGAGGAAACACAAGGCTGCTGAAGGACTTGTAGAAAGAGAATGTGCAGAAGGCTGCGGGTGCCTGGAGTGCATGGCCGGGCAGGATGGTGGAGTCTGGAATAATAGGGACCTTTAACATTTAGACAGGCACATAGATGCAAGAAAAATAGTGGGTTTACGGGTAAGAGGGGTGAAAGGTTCAGTTTGTAGTAGGTTTGATCAGTTGTCTTGTGACACCAATACCCCTGAGCAAAAAGCTCTACAAAAGTATGGACACCGCCCAGGACATCTCAGGTAAAAACCCTTCACCATTGAGAACATTTGCAGGGAACGCTGCCGTCAGAGAGCAGCAGCAATCAAGGATCCACATCACCCGCTCTGTTCTCACTGCTCCCATCAGGAAAGAGGTATAGCCAGGTTCAGGAACAGCTGCTACCCCTTCACCACGACACTCAACACACATTCAGGGACTCGTTTAAAGACTCTCCCTTTTGCACTTTGAATTTTTTCTCTCTCCATTGCAGTTTGTTTTCATATCCACATTTTCAGAGATTACAAGGAGATGAATCCAGTTGGGGAAACTTGGTTTTGGTCTCTATAATGGTTACTTTCGTCCCCTTTTAATGTTCATTTATATTAGTGTCTGGGCCCCTATGTGGTCCAGGTACAGCTGACAGACCTTAACCAAAGGGTCACGTTTATGTGATTTTTTTTTTCCCGTAGGTAACAGCAGTTCATTTCCACAGCCCAGCGTGCTATCGGACATCCAGTTGATCGTGATACATCTTTTCGCGAAGGCCAGTACTATTTTTATAAATGAGATTAGATATTTGGTTAAGTTGTCGCTTGTTTCCGTGAAGATATTGCTCCAGGTCTCACGTGGAGGCCACTCCTGTGATCGTGATTAATTTTTCTGCGCTTTCTTGCCAAAATGGCCTCACTTTCACGCACGACCACGTAGAAACGTTTAATGAAGCTCATCATCCCATTGGCCTTCATTTCGGTTGAAGCTCTGCATGCAGATTTTACAAAGCAGTCTGAAACCCTTTCTCCACGGGAATCCCAGTTCATTGGCCATGCAGTCTCTCAGGTTAGGAAGCCCTTGGTGCCATTTCCACTGGGACACAAGATTGCTTTTCCACTGAACACAACTCATCCCCGGGGAGCGGAGTGTTCTGCCTTCGACTGGAAACAGGTGATTCTCTGCTGTCTCTCTTCCACTGGTTTTACCATCAGGCCGACATCGGCAAACGCCGAGGATGTGAGTTGGGGTAGAGGTGGCGTGAAATGACATCATTTGACACTGGAATTTGGACAGTGTCCCTTTTCCACTGGACCCTGTCCCAGGAAATTCCCGGGATTGGCCATGAGGGGCTGTACTTTTGAAGTTGAAACACTTTGCAGAGCAAAGTCTTGGAATTTAATTTCTTCAACTATGTACGCTATTCTGGCGCTCCATCCTGTAGGATGTCGATGGTTCCTTTCATAGCACCTGAATCAATCCCTGACGAATCACAGAGCACTTCTGGTGTAGGGATTGCTTCAAGTGGAATTTGAGTTTGGGAGCATTTTGAAAACCACAGGTCTAAGTTATAGGGAAAGGTTAAGCAAGATTTTTATTCTGCGGAGCATAAAAGGTTGAAGTTGGATTGGGTTGAGGTATTTAAAATTATTGGGGTATAGATTGGACGTGGGTTGAGAGAAAGGGGCAGAAGTTTAGAGGAAATGTGAGGGGGGACTTTCACTCAGAGTGGTGGGTGTGTGGAATGGACTTGCAGATGAAGTGGAGGAGGCAGGCTCAATATTAGCACTTAAGGAGAAGTGGGATATGTATTTGGACAGGAAAGGAATGGAGGGTCAAGGGGCGAGTGTAGGTCAATGGGATTAGGTAGGACAAAGTGTTCGGCGTGGACTCGAAGGGCCAAGTTGGCCTATTTCGATGCTGTAATGGTTAGAGAGGTAAAACGTGTATGTGAACATTTTGGGTCCAGTGACCATAGATTAGTTTCCAATCAATTATGGATAAGAGTGGGGTCTGCTGCAACAGCACCACTCAATCAATGCACCGGACACAGTTAATCAGGAAAGATGTTTATTCAGACTTGTTCCTCTCTTAGGTCTCTTGCCCACGACCTTACCAGAGAGAGGGGGATCTTTTTCTCTTCTATCCATTAGTGACTGGTGTCACCCTCTGTTCTGCTAATATTTCAAAACAGCACTGAGCCCACGTTAAATGTTCCACTTGAAACTCAAACATGTTACAGACTAAACTAAGCCAGTCATCTTTGCTAAAATGAATGATGAGGGAGAAAATGAAGGGAACAGAAAGCAAGGGAGGAACAGGGAGAGGATGCAGAAAATAATGCAGGCTGAATGAGAGGGGAAAGAAACCGGGCTCCAGATGATTAAGGAAGACAAGGCGAAAGAAGGAGACCCTAGGACACTGCCACCCTATGTTGAGAATGAGGACTCAAAAGATTCCTTGTGGGCAAGGCTATCTGCATCTATTAATTCCGCCCCCCACACCCCCACTTAAACTCCCTCAACAATCCAGCAACAAATTCCATGACCTTCTGGTGAAATAAATTTCTCATCTGCTTTAAATAGGTATCTTCCAATTCTAAGACAATGTCTTTTTATCCAAGGGAAACATTATTCACATCTACTGTCCAATCCTTTCAGCATTGGAAAGGTTTGTGAGATCTCCTCTCCTTCTTCTATACTCCAATGAAGAATGGAGGTATATCATCCTGGTAAATCTCTGCTCTATCTCCAACATCAGCACATCCTTTTTAAAATGAACGCAGTTCTCCAAATGAGGTCTCTCCCATGCCCCATCAACACCTCCCTACCCTTGAAACAAAGGCCAACATAGAATTTGCTTTCTTTTCCTGCCGATCCAACCTGGTGGTTACCCACTCACTATGTTTTCCTGAACGAGAACCCCCCAAGTCCCTTGACACTTGAAATAATTACATGTAATTTAGGTAACAAATTTGAAATTTTTGGAAAGATTTGGGCATCTTATTTATAAACTGTAGGAATTAAGTTGTAATCGCCCAACCTGAACCTTCTGACTCCTAAAATCAAGAAAATTTGTTAGATTTTATTTGATAGTTTTTTAGTAATTTTTTTATAAATACTTTCCAGATGTTATCTTTCTTTTCTATTGGGTTGTTGTGCAGGGGGAATTAAAAAAAAATACTATGTATTAATTTTTCATTATCTTTGAATGAGAAATTTACGTACGCATTTAATGCATGTGAAATTAAAATTTTCAAAGAGAAGCTTAACATAACGTAATACATTTTGCTTATTTTCAAGACTTGTGGAGAGTGAGGAGTGTTTTCATGGACTACAAAAGGATTTGGACCTTTGGAAAGATGGCAGATGGAGTTTAATGTAGGTAAGTGTGAGGTGCTTTATTTTGGGAAGAATAACCAAGACGTATGCAGTGAAGGGGAGGGCATTGAGGAACAGAGGGATCTTGGAGGAATGGTTCAATAGACAATAGGAGCAGGAGTAGACCCTTCGGCCTGTCGAGCCTTCAGTGACCGCCATTTTACAGATCATGGCTGATCACTACTATCAGTACCCCTTTCCAGCCTTATCCCCATAACCCTGAACTCCTTTGCCCACTAGAGTCTTATCTAACTCTCTTTTGAACATAATCAGCGAATCTGACTCTACCGCTCTCTGTGGCAGAGCATTCCACAGATTCACACTTCTCTGGGTAAACAAATGTTTTCTCATCTCCGTCCTAAAGGGCCTACCCTGTATTCTTAAACTATGCCCTCTAGTCCTCGTCTCCCCCATCATTGGGAATAAGTAATCCGACTTCACCCTGTCTATCCCCCTGATAATTTTGTAGACCTCAATCATGTCCCCCCTCATCCTTCTAAACTCCATCGGATACAAGTCCAGTTTTTCTAGCCTTTCAGCATATGTCAGCCCCGCCATCGCTGGAACTAACCTTGTAAATCTGCGCTGCACACCCACTATAGCTAGTATGTCCTTCCTCAAAATTGGAGACCAGTACTGGATGCAATACTCCAGGTGGGATCTCACCAGGGCCCTGTACAACTGCAGAAGGGCGTCTCTGTTCTTATACACCAATCCCCTCTTTATGAAAGCCAACATGCCATTTGCCTTCTTCACAGCTTTCTGATCCTGCATGTTAGCCTTCAGTGACGGGTGAACAAGTACACCCAGATCCATTTGCACCTCCCCACTCCCTAGCTTGTCTCCATTTAAATAATACTCAGCCTTCCTATTATTGCCCCCAAAATGGATAACCTCACATTTGCTCACCTTGAACGTCATCTTCCATTCAACAGCCCACACCCCCAACCTGTCCAAGTCCCTCTGCATTTTCCTGGCATCCTCCTCACACCCCACTCCGCCACCCAGTTTCGTGTCATCTGCAAATCTGCTCATGTTATTCATAATCCCCTCATCCAAATCATTTTGATAAATTACAAACAACTGAGGACCCAATCTCGATCCCTGCGGCACCCCACTCGTCACATCCTGCCATCCTGAAAAAGACCTGCTTTCTCCAAACCTTTGTTTCCTATTTCTTAACCAATTTCCTGTCCATGTCAGCACCTTACCTCCAATACCATGGTCCCTGATCTTGCCCACTAGTCTCCCGTACGGTACCTTATCAAAGGCCTTCTGGAAGTCCAAATACACCACATCCACTGGTCTCCCAAGTCCACCCTCTTTGTCACATCCTTGAAAAATTCTAGAAGGTTAGTCAAGCATCACTTACCCTTAAGGAATCCATGCTGACTAGCCCTTATACTATTATTTCTGCCTAAGTGTTCTGCTATTACTCCTTTTATGATAGATTCCAATATCTTCCCCACCACTGACGTCAGGCTGACTGGTCTATAATTTCCCGTTTTCTCCCTCCCTCCCTTCTTAAAAATTGGCACCACTCTCCAATCCTCAGGGACCTCCCCCGAATCTATGGAACTTTGGAAAATGTCGACCAGTGCCTCCACAATTTCCATAGCAACTTCTTTTAAGCACCCTGGGATGCAGCCCATCAGGCCCTGGGGATTTATCAGCCCTCAGTCCTAACAATTACAACCTCCTCCTTCTAGATCCGGACATCCATTAGATACCCTACTTCCCCAGGAAAGTTCCCCAAGTCTCTTGATACCGCATGACCACTACCCCCTAACTGGCCATAACCTATGTCCTCCTTGGTGAAGACCGATGCAAAGTATTTGTTAAATTCCTCAGCCATCTCCTTGTTTCCGGTAATAATTCCAGCCTTTTCCAATCTTAATGGACCAATTTTAGACCGAACCAATTTCTTCCTCTTCACATATTTAAAAAAGCTTTTGCTTTCCTCCATTATATTATTTGCTAATTTCCTCTCGTTCTTCATTTTCCCCTCTCTTATGACTTTCTTAGTTACCCTCTGATGCTCTTTGAAGGTTTCCCAATCCTCTAACTTCCCACTCCGCTTCGCTATCTTATACTTACTCCCTTTGGATTTGATATTGCACTTGATTTCATTAGTTAGCCACGGCTGCCATTTTCATCTCCTAGAGCCTTTCCTCCACGTTGGAATAAATTTGTCCTGAATCCTGTGGAAAATGTCCAAAAATACCTGCCATTTTCCCAGTTGTCCTCCCAGCTAGTGTATCTTTCCATTTTATTTTGGCTAGCTCCTCCCTCATAGCTGCATAATCCCCTTTATTTAACTGCAGTACAGATGCTTCCGACTTCCTTTCTTTCTCTTTTCGGAGGCCTGTAAATCACCCCCATTATGGTCTCATGCCTTTACAATTTCTTAATTCTATCCAAACAGACTCTACCCACCTGTTTCAATGTCTTTCCTTTCAAACGCCTGAATTTCTTTTCTTACCAACAGAGCTACCCCACCCCCTCTTCCTAACTTTCTGTCTTTTCTAAAGGACGTGTACCCGGGAACATTGATTTCCCAATCCTGCCCTTCCTGTAGCCATGTCTCCGTAACTCCGACAATGTCATAACCTCCCATTGCAATTTGCGCCTCAAGCTGATCCCTTTTATTCCTTACACTCCGTGCATTCATACACAATACCTTGATACCATATCTCCTTTCTCCCTCCACCTTTGTTCTCGATGCACTTGCCCCTACTCTCCTATCACTTTTAGTTCCCTTTTTCCTTATTGTTTCACCGTCTAACAGAACCACCCCTCTATTCACTCTCCTATCTGCTTCCCTATCTGTCCTGTTCCCTTTCCCCTGCCAAATTCTTTTTAAATTTGAGGGTGGATTCCCTTGGAGATAGAAGGCTTTGGGTACGCTGGCCTTTATAAATCATAGCATGGAATATAGGATCTGGGGTAGTGATGTTCAGAGTGTTGGTGAGGCCAAGTTTGGAGTATTGTATGCCGTTCTGGTCTCCAAATTATAGGAAGGATATCAATAAGGTAGAGAGCGTGCAAAGAAGTTTGACGAAAATGTTGCCTAGATTGGTGTATTTTGAATACGTAGAAAGATTGAGTAGACTGGGACCTCATTCATTGGAGCGTAGAGGATTGAGCGGAGATTTGATAGAGGTATTTAAAATTATCAAGGGAATAGATAGAGAAGCTGTGAATAGGCTCTTTCCCCTAAGGGGAGCAGAGATTGGAACAAGGGGTCATAAGTTAAGGGGCAAAACTTGAGAAGTAATACAAGAGGATGCTTCTTCACTCAGAGTGGTGGCTGAGTGGAATGATCTACTGGAAGAAGTTGCGCCAGGGTCAATTCTGTCATTTAAGATGAGGTTATATGAGTACATGGATGCGAGGGGGTGGGAGGGTTATGGGCAAGGGAAGTAGGTAGGTGGAACTCGTGGAGTTTCACGTAAATCGGTGTTTTAGGTGCCATGAGCAAGTTGGCTCTTTCTTGCACTCGACTTGATTACGTGAAACCTTTCTGGGATAGAATCAAGGAACTTATTAAAATTTAAACTTTCACTTGATCCTAAGGTATTTTTATTGGGTTATATGAAGAAATTGAGTTTAGAATTAAAATTAGATGAGTCTCAAATTTCTCTTTGAGATTGGGACCCAGAAGGCTAAGGGGGGCCGGGGTCCCAGAAGGCTGAGGGGCGACCGGGACGTAGACCCAGAAGGCTGAGGGCACCCGCGAGGCTGAAGGTGGGGGTGGGAACCCGCATGGCTGAGGGGTTCTGTGTGGCTGAGGGGATTGGGGAACTGCGAGTGTGCGGGGTCCCGTGAGGGTGATGGAGTCCCGGACCCATGGATAGGAATGAGCAGGAAGGGGTGCTGGTCAGTGGGACGAGAATATCAGTTCACCACAGACTGAAAGCTTTCAGTTCTGTAATGAGACGTCATTAGCTATGACACCGACAGCCCAACCCTCTTTCTCCCAGTTTCACTGCAGACATTGGAAGATGGTCCTGTTTAAAATAATCCAAATACCCCTGGGCGCGGACCCGCCGAAGGATGGTGGAGTCTGGAATAATAGGGACCTTTAACATTTAGAGAGGCACATTAATGCAAGAAAAATAGTGGGTTACGGGTGTGAGGGGGGAAAGGTTCAGTTTGTAGTAGGTTTGAGCTATTCTCTTGTGACACCAATACCCCTGAGCAAAAAGCTATGCAAAAGTATGAACACCGCCCTGGACATCTCAGGTAAAAACCCTCCACCATTGAGAACATTTGCAGGGAACGCTGCTGTCAGAGAGCAGCAGCAATCAAGGATCCACATCACCCACTCTGTTCTCACTGCTCCCATCAGGAAAGAGGTATAGCCAGGTTCAGGAACAGCTGCCACCCCTTCACCACGACACTCAACACACATTCAGGGACTCATTTAAAGACTCTTCCTTTTGCACTTTGAATTTTTTCTCTCTCTATTGCAGTTTGTTTTCATATCCACATTTTCAGAGATTACAAGTAGATGAGTCCAGTTGGGGAAACTTGGTTTTGGTCTATATAATGGTTACTTTTATCCCCTTTTATTGTTCATTTATATTAGTGTCTGGGCCCCTATGTGGTCCAGGTACAGCTGACAGACCTTTACCAAAGGGTCACGTTTATGTCATTTTTTTTTCCCGTAGGTAACAGCAGTTCATTTCCACAGCCCAGCGTGCTATCGGACATCCAGTTGATCGTGATACATCTTTTCGCGAAGGCCAGTGCTATTTTTATAAATGAGATTAGATATTTGGTTAAGTTGTCGCTTGTTTCCATGAAGATATTGCTCCAGGTCTCACGCGGAGGCCACTCCTGTGATCGTGGTTAATTTTTCTGCGCTTTCTTGCCAAAATGGCCTCACTTTCACTCACGACCACGTAGAAAAGTTTAATGAAGCTCATCATCCCATTGGCCTTCATAACTATCCTATCAACCTGAGCGGAAACCTTGTGGGATGTTTGGATTTGAACCCCAAAGTCCCTCTGTTTATCCTCACTCATGTAACCGACTGGTAACCTTGTACCCAGCCTTCTGGTTTGTCCTTCCAAAATGCATCACCTCACACTTACCTGGATTGAAATCCACCTGCAACTTTTCTGCCCAAATCTGCATCCTGTCTGTATCCTCTTGTATCCTTTGACAACCTTCAGCTTCATTCACAACTCCTCCAACCTTCACATCATCTGCAGACTTACTGACCCAACTTCTGCCTCTTCATGCAGGTCATTTATAAAAATCAACAAGAGCAGGGGTCCCAGAACAGATCCTTGTGGCACTCCACTCCTCTCTGCTTTCTTCCAACAAGATAATTTTTTATCCACAGCCAAAGTTACCCTGATCCTTTGCCAAATTACTTTCTGATGAGTCTCGTCAAATTCTTGCTAAAATCCATGTAGACCACATCTACCACACGACCCTCATTCATTTCCTTTGTTACCCCACTCAAATAAAACTCATTTAGACTCATGAGGCATGACCTTCCCATCACAAAGCCATGCTGACTGTCTTTGAGAAGTCTGTACTTCTGCAAATGCTCATAGATCCTACACTGGTCTATAATTCCCAAGATTCTCCCCATTACATTTTCTAAACAAGGCGACTGCATTTGATGGTTTGCGCTGGATTTTGGGGGCAGGGGGCTGGGTGTTTGTGGGCAAGGGCTGGGTTTGGGGGCTGTAGGGGACTCAGGGAATTCTCTTTTCCTCTTGACTGCAAGGAACACTATGTCTAACTTCCTGCTGATGTGACTCTGTCTGCTTTATGACTGACTGAAGTGAATTTTGTGTAATATTGCACTTTATACCATGACCATCAATTGAATTTTGATCTTGGCATGTTTGGAAGAATGTTCTTAGTGACAGTGACCCAGGTTCAAATCTGTCACCATGTAAGGGGTTTGAGTGTTTTTTTTTCTCACCCTTGTTGAAGTCGAGTTCCTGTCAAGGTACAAAAAGGTACAGAAAAAACCACAAACTCTAAAACACAGTCTTTATTGAGTCATGCCAGCAGGAATGAGGGGTACCAGTGGTGGGTGAACAGACTCACCTCACTATCAATGTTTGAACGGCAGTTAAAGAACACAGTCACATGGTAGAGCTTTTAAGACATTTTCCTGCCAACAAATTGGATAACATTTCTTGGAAGGTATTAGTACAGCTTCTGCTTTACATTTTGCACATCCTCTTCCTCAAGACAGAGAAAGGATTTGTTGTTGGCAATTTAATCTCATGTGCCCGTTATAATTAAGAACATCCTTCTGGTCTACAAAATTTCAACAGAAATCTGGAAGGGTTGCTCACAGTACACATTGGTAATCATTCTCTGCCTGTCTGATTTCTGGTTTCCAATTTACACATGTAAATGTCTAGTTTCATAGTAATTTTTAATTGTTGAAGTTGACAATGGTGGCTAACAGTTCAAAGCAGAAACTGCCATTCTGGGTCTGAGTGGTGCTGAAGGCTTCTTGCAGCCTTTGGATCAGGCCTGATGAGCCTCCTACAGGTGGCCAGAATACTCCCGATGTAAAGTCACATATTCTGCCCGAATGCGGCTGTAAGGAGGCCATGTGAAAGAGCAGATGCGGCTCGGAGGAGTACTTACCAATCTTCCTTCGGGAGGTATAATCTCCGTGTCTGAGCAATTCCCCCGAGGAACCTGAATGCAGCCGCCTGATGATAATCAGCCAGGGACCCAAATCCCCGCGCCTGACAGCCCCCCTCCTCATGCCCGACAACCCACCCTTCCCGCGTCCGACAGCCCCATTCACCTCACCCGAGAGCCTCCATCACTGCGCACGACACCACCCATCACTGCTGCCTGACAGCCTCCCCTGACCCAACATCCTGTGCCAGCCGCACCTGCCCTGATGTCCTGCACTGACAGGAACTGGAGTGCGCTCTGAGGCGCCTCTCCTGCAGCTGTCCCTTTCAGGCTGCCATCTGAAAGAACATTCCATAGGGCTGTTTCTGCTTCTGCAGACTGATTCTTTACGTAGAATGCAGCTGAAAGTGGCTCCAGCTGTAGTCAATTCGCACTATTGTTTTAGAGATGAGGCAGGCATTAGGATATGAGACTCAGTCGAGGAGTTGAGAATTGAAATGTCCTTAGTCACTCTATCTCCTAGCTTCCTGGCAAAATCTGTGTGATGGTGTCTTCATCACAATTATCAGAACAAGATCCAGCTAATATTCTGCACCCTTCATGAAATTGGAAAGTGAATGGGGGGAATTTGTGTGGTCAGGGCTTAATATGACACAGAATGATGCAGACACAGGAAATGTGAGCAGGCTCTTACCACTTTAATGAGGAGATATATATACAAGAGGACGTGACTTTAGGGTGAAAGTGGAAAGGTTTAGGGGGAACTTCGAAACTTAATGAGTGGTGGGAGTGTGGAACGAGCTGCCATCTGATGTGGTGGGTGCAGGCTCAGTCTTCAATTTGAAGAATAAATTGGATAGCGACAAGGATGGAGAAGTCTTGAGGGTTATGGAAATGGGTGCAGGTCAGTGGGACGAGTGGAATGATGTCTTCAGCACAGACTTGAAGGGCTGAATGGGGTGTTGTCTGTGTTTTTATGGTTCTAATTAATGCCAAGACATTTTGGGCACTAACTATACATCCACACAGAGGGAACCCAGACTGAATCTTTACATTTAAACATAGAGCAGAGTAATTGGCCAAAGGAGCTCTGACCATATAAATAGTCCCATTAACCACCCACCACCACCCCCATCCCCCCCCCCACACACACACACACACACACGTGTACAGAGTTTGAAGGGTGGGGTGAACATACAAGCAGACCCGTGCAGACGGGGCCAGATTTGAACCAGGGTGACTGACGTGGCAGGACCATTGCACCACCTGTGGCATAAATATTCCCAAGTCATCGCCCTAAACCAATGCTCCAAGGCACTGGGAGAGCAAACAGCTTAAAGTATACCCAATTCTGCATAGTTTGAACTGCTGTACAACCATCAGGAACAAAGAAAACCCTAGTTGGTCTTATTGAAATTTTCAGCTATCATAGAGCACAAAAGGCTTTCAAACCCACAGTCAAAGAACAAGTCCCCAAAACAAACAGATCTCTGTCATGAGTCAAGGCTCCTCCGACACTCCCTGAGCTGGAAGCATTGGTTACTGTTTTGACCCCACGAACTAATAAACAACATTGATGTTATTTTGACCACAATGACAAAGGTTGGAGCCAGCCCTTGTTTCAATGTCCAGCACTATTCAGCATTGATACCTCACACCTGAAGGATCAGCCAATTAACTGTTGGCCAGATTCCAGCTCAGGCCTGGCTCCTGTCTCCATCAAGGTGGCCAATAGCGAGAGAGCATCAATTCAGGGGCTGTTAATCAGGTGACAGAAATTCATGGGTTTAAAGCAGGTGATTTTTTTTCTTCCCCTTCCCCCCCCACTCTTCTCTCTTTCCCCTTCCCCTGCTGCCCTCCTCCCCCCCCGTGTTCTCCTCCCACTTTCCCCTCTTCTCCCCTTCTCCTATTCTCCAACCCTCTTCACCCCTCTCTTCTTCCCCTCTTCTCCTCCCCTCCTTCTGATCTTCTCTCTTCCCCCCCCCCCCCCCCCAGTAACCTGTGGCTTTCATCCTGAGATGATGCTGCCATCAGAGGAAGGTAGGAAGCCTGGTTTTACTGTGGCTCCTTTTTCTGGGGTTATTTGAGTTGTTGGGGTGAAAGGAATTTGGTGTTCGTGGAAGCCACCGTATGTGGGTAGTTTGCAATCTGGTGTTTTCCATGTGGCTCAGAACGATGGAGCCAGAGAAATGTGTTGGTTTCGTGTGTGTGGTTTACGGTGCATGCAACTTTAGCTCTTGTCTTGGGATGATGGTTTTGGGATGTTTGTACCTGATTGTGTCTGAGGTTTGCCTTTGAAGTGTCGGCTGCTGATGGACGTAGGTGGGCAAGAGCTGGGTTTGGGGATTGCATGGGAAATGGGGAATTCTCTTGCTCTTGAATGCAAGAAGCACTTCATTTAACTTTCTGCTCATGTAACCCTATCTGCCTTATGCATGAATGAAGTGGTTTGTGTAATATTGCGCTTTATTACAGGACAATCAATTGAATTTTGATCTTGGCATGTTTAGCAGAATGTTCTTAAAATGACAGTGTCCCCGTGTAAGGAGTGTTTTTATCTTACCCTTCACAAAATGGGAAGGTGAATGGGGGTATTTGTGTGGTTCTGTTGTGTATGTTTCAAGTTCCTGTCCCTGTGGATGTACATTTTTTTGTGTTCACTCGTAGTAACTCAACCAATTTCTGTAGCGACGCAAATACTGGAGAGACTCAGCAGGTCAAGCAGAGAACTTTATATAGTACAGATACTTGCCTAATAAAGGGCTCAAGCCTGAAATGCTGGTTGTATGTTTATCTGAATACTGTCTGGAGCAAACAAACCAGGGTATCCAATCAGAATTGGGTGGGGAGTTTTGTGCATTAAAGTCCTATCAATGCAACATTTAAAAAATTTTAGGTTCATCTGTGTCTTAAATCTTTAACGTTATACGTGCAGGACAATAACAGGCCCTTCACCCCCAATTAACCTCCAGTCTCCAGAGAACAGTACAGCACAGAAACAGGTCCTTTGATCCTTCGAGTCTGTGCTGAACTATTATTTGGCCCATTCCCACTGACCTGCAACCAGTCCATCGCCCACTATACCCTTCCCATTCACATCCCCATCCAAATTCTTCATAATTAAAATTGACTCCTCATTCACCATCACCCAGCAGCTCATTCCACATTCCCTCTACTCTGAACAAATTCCTCCAATTTCCCCTCTCAACTTTTCCCATTTCACTCTTATCCCAAATCCGCTGGTTTATCTCTGAGTGGATAATGCTGACCTACATTTACTGTCTATCCATCTCATAATTTTAAATACCTCTGAGGGGACGATGGCCCAGAAAGGGGACGAGGGCACAGAAAGGGGACGGGGGCCCAGAAAGGGGACGGGGGCCCAGAAAGGGGACGGGGGCCCAGAAAGGGGACGGGGGCCCAGAAAGGGGACGGGGGCCCAGAAAGGGGACGGGGGCCCAGAAAGGGGACGGGGGCCCAGGAAGGGGACGGGGGCCCAGGAAGGGGACGGGGGCCCAGGAAGGGGACGGGGGCCCAGGAAGGGGACGGGGGCCCAGGAAGGGGACGGGGGCCCAGGAAGGGGACGGGGGCCCAGGAAGGGGACGGGGGCCCAGGATGGGGACGGGGGCCCAGGATGGGGACGGGGGCCCAGGAAGGGGACGGGGGCCCAGGAAGGGGACGGGGGCCCAGAAAGGGGACGGGGGCCCAGAAAGGGGACGGGGGCCCAGAAAGGGGACGGGGGCCCAGAAAGGGGACGGGGGCCCAGAAAGGGGACGGGGGCCCAGAAAGGGGACGGGGGCCCAGAAAGGGGACGGGGGCCCAGAAAGGGGACGGGGGCCCAGAAAGGGGACGGGGGCCCAGAAAGGGGACGGGGGCCCAGAAAGGGGACGGGGGCCCAGAAAGGGGACGGGGGCCCAGAAAGGGGACGGGGGCCCAGAAAGGGGACGGGGGCCCAGAAAGGGGACGGGGGCCCAGAAAGGGGACGGGGGCCCAGAAAGGGGACGGGGGCCCAGAAAGGGGACGGGGGCCCAGAAAGGGGACGGGGGCCCAGAAAGGGGACGGGGGCCCAGAAAGGGGACGGGGGCCCAGAAAGGGGACGGGGGCCCAGAAAGGGGACGGGGGCCCAGAAAGGGGACGGGGGCCCAGAAAGGGGACGGGGGCCCAGAAAGGGGACGGGGGCCCAGAAAGGGGACGGGGGCCCAGAAAGGGGACGGGGGCCCAGAAAGGGGACGGGGGCCCAGAAAGGGGACGGGGGCCCAGAAAGGGGACGGGGGCCCAGAAAGGGGACGGGGGCCCAGAAAGGGGACGGGGGCCCAGAAAGGGGACGGGGGCCCAGAAAGGGGACGGGGGCCCAGAAAGGGGACGGGGGCCCAGAAAGGGGACGGGGGCCCAGAAAGGGGACGGGGGCCCAGAAAGGGGACGGGGGCCCAGAAAGGGGACGGGGGCCCAGAAAGGGGACGGGGGCCCAGAAAGGGGACGGGGGCCCAGAAAGGGGACGGGGGCCCAGAAAGGGGACGGGGGCCCAGAAAGGGGACGGGGGCCCAGAAAGGGGACGGGGGCCCAGAAAGGGGACGGGGGCCCAGAAAGGGGACGGGGGCCCAGAAAGGGGACGGGGGCCCAGAAAGGGGACGGGGGCCCAGAAAGGGGACGGGGGCCCAGAAAGGGGACGGGGGCCCAGAAAGGGGACGGGGGCCCAGAAAGGGGACGGGGGCCCAGAAAGGGGACGGGGGCCCAGAAAGGGGACGGGGGCCCAGAAAGGGGACGGGGGCCCAGAAAGGGGACGGGGGCCCAGAAAGGGGACGGGGGCCCAGAAAGGGGACGGGGGCCCAGAAAGGGGACGGGGGCCCAGAAAGGGGACGGGGGCCCAGAAAGGGGACGGGGGCCCAGAAAGGGGACGGGGGCCCAGAAAGGGGACGGGGGCCCAGAAAGGGGACGGGGGCCCAGAAAGGGGACGGGGGCCCAGAAGGGTGAGGGGAGGGGATGAGCCGCCAGAAGGGGGAGCGGACGAGGACCCAGGAGGGGGAGGGGGACCCAGGAGGAGGTGGGGGACCCATGAGGGGGAGGGGGACCCAGGAGGGGGAGGGGGACCCAGGAGGGGGAGGGGGACCCAGGAGGGGGAGGGGGACCCAGGAGGGGGAGGGGGACCCAGGAGGGGGAGGGGGACCCAGAAGGGGGAGGGGGACCCAGAAGGGGGAGGGGGACCCAGAAGGGGGAGGGGGACCCAGAAGGGGGAGGGGGACCCAGAAGGCTGAGGGGGGACGGGGACCCAGAAGGCTGAGGGAAACCCAGAAGCCTGAAGGTGGGGTTGGGAACCCGCGTGGTTGAGGGGATCGGGGAACTGAGAGTGTGAGGGGGACCCGTGAGGGTGAGGGAGTCCCGGACCTATGGATGGGAATGAGCAGGAAGGGGTGCTGGTCAGTGGGACGAGAATATCAGTTCACCACAGACTGAAAGCCTTCAGTTCTGTAATGAGACATCATTAACTATGACACCGACAGCCCAACCCTCTTTCTCCCAGTTTCACTGCAGACATTGGAAGACGGTCCTGTTTAAAATAATCCAAATACCCCTGGGCGCGGACCCGCCGAGCCACAGATTAGTTCCTGCATCTCAGATGGTGAAGTCTTCAGATTTTTCTTCAAAATATTGTTTACTTTGTAAAACAATTTGGAAAGTGCATTAACATATATTATAATGTTCAATTCAAAAGGAAAAACTAATGGAAAAATCTTAATTCAAACACCTAGCACTAAGCAAGGTTCAAAAAAAACACACAGGAATAAAGTGCCAACATCCTGGAGATGGATTTCACAGTGACTCAGGACAAGATTTGTTCTTGTCTCTAGCTGTGCACACACGAGGATGAGAGCAGTGTTTGAGATGCTCTAGCCAGAAAGAATTCCGATCCATATCCCCACGGTTTTATTCCTCGGGCTGAGGGCAAGGTTCAGACTGAAATAGCAGAGGATGAGAATCCAGGCAAAAGGACAGAAGCCCAGACCAAGCAACAATTTGAGCAGAAGGATTTGGTTCCACCGGTAGAGAGAGAGAGAGAGAGAGAGAGAGAGAGTAGAAGGACACTGTCAGAATGCCGATAGGATTTAACCTGTTTAAAAGCAGGTGGCACAAATCTGTGCAGAGGGGCACAATTTAAAGGCGATTGCAGATGTTTGATTGAGAAGCTGCAGGAATTCAGCCCATCAGAATGAAGTAAATGCAATATCCAGAGAGAGAATCCTTGGGCTTTTCTCTGGAGTGATGCAGGAAGCTCATAGAGTGAATGGATTTGAGGCAGAGCTTGGTGGAGGAGCAGGCAGTGCTGAGGAAACACAAGGCTGCTGAAGGACTTGTAGAAAGAGAATGTGCAGAAGGCTGCGGGTGCCTGGAGTGCATGGCCGGGCAGGATGGTGGAGTCTGGAATAATAGGGACCTTTAACATTTAGACAGGCACATAGATGCAAGAAAAATAGTGGGTTTACGGGTAAGAGGGGTGAAAGGTTCAGTTTGTAGGAGGTTTGATCAGTTGTCTTGTGACACCAATACCCCTGAGCAAAAAGCTCTACAAAAGTATGGACACCGCCCAGGACATCTCAGGTAAAAACCCTTCACCATTGAGAACATTTGCAGGGAACGCTGCCGTCAGAGAGCAGCAGCAATCAAGGATCCACATCACCCGTTCTGTTCTCACTGCTCCCATCAGGAAAGAGGTATAGCCAGGTTCAGGAACAGCTGCTACCCCTTCACCACGACACTCAACACACATTCAGGGACTCGTTTAAAGACTCTCCCTTTTGCACTTTGAATTTTTTCTCTCTCCATTGCAGTTTGTTTTCATATCCACATTTTCAGAGATTACAAGGAGATGAATCCAGTTGGGGAAACTTGGTTTTGGTCTCTATAATGGTTACTTTCGTCCCCTTTTAATGTTCATTTATATTAGTGTCTGGGCCCCTATGTGGTCCAGGTACAGCTGACAGACCTTAACCAAAGGGTCACGTTTATGTGATTTTTTTTTTCCCGTAGGTAACAGCAGTTCATTTCCACAGCCCAGCGTGCTATCGGACATCCAGTTGATCGTGATACATCTTTTCGCGAAGGCCAGTACTATTTTTATAAATGAGATTAGATATTTGGTTAAGTTGTCGCTTGTTTCCGTGAAGATATTGCTCCAGGTCTCACGTGGAGGCCACTCCCGTGATCGTGATTAATTTTTCTGCGCTTTCTTGCCAAAATGGCCTCACTTTCACGCACGACCACGTAGAAACGTTTAATGAAGCTCATCATCCCATTGGCCTTCATTTCGGTTGAAGCTCTGCATGCAGATTTTACAAAGCAGTCTGAAACCCTTTCTCCACGGGAATCCCAGTTCATTGGCCATGCAGTCTCTCAGGTTAGGAAGCCCTTGGTGCCATTTCCACTGGGACACAAGATTGCTTTTCCACTGAACACAACTCATCCCCGGGGAGCGGAGTGTTCTGCCTTCGACTGGAAACAGGTGATTCTCTGCTGTCTCTCTTCCACTGGTTTTACCATCAGGCCGACATCGGCAAACGCCGAGGATGTGAGTTGGGGTAGAGGTGGCGTGAAATGACATCATTTGACACTGGAATTTGGACAGTGTCCCTTTTCCACTGGACCCTGTCCCAGGAAATTCCCGGGATTGGCCATGAGGGGCTGTACTTTTGAAGTTGAAACACTTTGCAGAGCAAAGTCTTGGAATTTAATTTCTTCAACTATGTACGCTATTCTGGCGCTCCATCCTGTAGGATGTCGATGGTTCCTTTCATAGCACCTGAATCAATCCCTGACGAATCACAGAGCACTTCTGGTGTAGGGATTGCTTCAAGTGGAATTTGAGTTTGGGAGTATTTTGAAAACCACAGGTCTAAGTTATAGGGAAAGGTTAAGCAAGATTTTTATTCTGCGGAGCATAAAAGGTTGAAGTTGGATTGGGTTGAGGTATTTAAAATTATTGGGGTATAGATTGGACGTGGGTTGAAAGAAAGGGGCAGAAGTTTAGAGGAAATGTGAGGGGGGACTTTCACTCAGAGTGGTGGGTGTGTGGAATGGACTTGCAGATGAAGTGGAGGAGGCAGGCTCAATATTAGCACTTAAGGAGAAGTGGGATATGTATTTGGACAGGAAAGGAATGGAGGGTCAAGGGGCGAGTGTAGGTCAATGGGATTAGGTAGGACAAAGTGTTCGGCGTGGACTCGAAGGGCAAAGTTGGCCTATTTCGATGCTGTAATGGTTAGAGAGGTAAAACGTGTATGTGAACATTTTGGGTCCAGTGACCATAGATTAGTTTCCAATCAATTATGGATAAGAGTGGGGTCTGCTGCAACAGCACCACTCAATCAATGCACCGGACACAGTTAATCAGGAAAGATGTTTATTCAGACTTGTTCCTCTCTTAGGTCTCTTGCCCACGACCTTACCAGAGAGAGGGGGATCTTTTTCTCTTCTATCCATTAGTGACTGGTGTCACCCTCTGTTCTGCTAATATTTCAAAACAGCACTGAGCCCATGTTAAATGTTCCACTTGAAACTCAAACATGTTACAGACTAAACTAAGCCAGTCATCTTTGCTAAAATGAATGATGAGGGAGAAAATGAAGGGAACAGAAAGCAAGGGAGGAACAGGGAGAGGATGCAGAAAATAATGCAGGCTGAATGAGAGGGGAAAGAAACCGGGCTCCAGATGATTAAGGAAGACAAGGCGAAAGAAGGAGACCCTAGGACACTGCCACCCTATGTTGAGAATGAGGACTCAAAAGATTCCTTGTGGGCAAGGCTATCTGCATCTATTAATTCCGCCCCCCACACCCCCACTTAAACTCCCTCAACAATCCAGCAACAAATTCCATGACCTTCTGGTGAAATAAATTTCTCATCTGCTTTAAATAGGTATCTTCCAATTCTAAGACAATGTCTTTTTATCCAAGGGAAACATTATTCACATCTACTGTCCAATCCTTTCAGCATTGGAAAGGTTTGTGAGATCTCCTCTCCTTCTTCTATACTCCAATGAAGAATGGAGGTATATCATCCTGGTAAATCTCTGCTCTATCTCCAACATCAGCACATCCTTTTTAAAATGAACGCAGTTCTCCAAATGAGGTCTCTCCCATGCCCCATCAACACCTCCCTACCCTTGAAACAAAGGCCAACATAGAATTTGCTTTCTTTTCCTGCCGATCCAACCTGGTGGTTACCCACTCACTATGTTTTCCTGAACGAGAACCCCCCAAGTCCCTTGACACTTGAAATAATTACATGTAATTTAGGTAACAAATTTGAAATTTTTGGAAAGATTTGGGAATCTTATTTATAAACTGTAGGAATTAAGTTGTAATCGCCCAACCTGAACCTTCTGACTCCTAAAATCAAGAAAATTTGTTAGATTTTATTTGATAGTTTTTTAGTAATTTTTTTATAAATACTTTCCAGATGTTATCTTTCTTTTCTATTGGGTTGTTGTGCAGGGGGAATTAAAAAAAAATACTATGTATTAATTTTTCATTATCTTTGAATGAGAAATTTACGTACGCATTTAATGCATGTGAAATTAAAATTTTCAAAGAGAAGCTTAACATAACGTAATACATTTTGCTTATTTTCAAGAGTTGTGGAGAGTGAGGAGTGTTTTCATGGACTACAAAAGGATTTGGACCTTTGGAAAGATGGCAGATGGAGTTTCATGTAGGTAAGTGTGAGGTGCTTTATTTTGGGAAGAATAACCAAGACGTATGCAGTGAAGGGGAGGGCATTGAGGAACAGAGGGATCTTGGAGGAATGGTTCAATAGACAATAGGAGCAGGAGTAGACCCTTCGGCCTGTCGAGCCTTCAGTGACCGCCATTTTACAGATCATGGCTGATCACTACTATCAGTACCCCTTTCCAGCCTTATCCCCATAACCCTGAACTCCTTTGCCCACTAGAGTCTTATCTAACTCTCTTTTGAACATAATCAACGAATCTGACTCTACCGCTCTCTGTGGCAGAGCATTCCACAGATTCACACTTCTCTGGGTAAACAAATGTTTTCTCATCTCCGTCCTAAAGGGCCTACCCTGTATTCTTAAACTATGCCCTCTAGTCCTCGTCTCCCCCATCATTGGGAATAAGTAATCCGACTTCACCCTGTCTATCCCCCTGATAATTTTGTAGACCTCAATCATGTCCCCCCTCATCCTTCTAAACTCCATCGGATACAAGTCCAGTTTTTCTAGCCTTTCAGCATATGTCAGCCCCGCCATCGCTGGAACTAACCTTGTAAATCTGCGCTGCACACCCACTATAGCTAGTATGTCCTTCCTCAAAATTGGAGACCAGTACTGGATGCAATACTCCAGGTGGGATCTCACCAGGGCCCTGTACAACTGCAGAAGGGCGTCTCTGTTCTTATACACCAATCCCCTCTTTATGAAAGCCAACATGCCATTTGCCTTCTTCACAGCTTTCTGATCCTGCATGTTAGCCTTCAGTGACGGGTGAACAAGTACACCCAGATCCATTTGCACCTCCCCACTCCCTAGCTTGTCTCCATTTAAATAATACTCAGCCTTCCTATTATTGCCCCCAAAATGGATAACCTCACATTTGCTCACCTTGAACGTCATCTTCCATTCAACAGCCCACACCCCCAACCTGTCCAAGTCCCTCTGCATTTTCCTGGCATCCTCCTCACACCCCACTCCGCCACCCAGTTTAGTGTCATCTGCAAATCTGCTCATGTTATTCATAATCCCCTCATCCAAATCATTTTGATAAATTACAAACAACTGAGGACCCAATCTCGATCCCTGCGGCACCCCACTCGTCACATCCTGCCATCCTGAAAAAGACCTGCTTTCTCCAAACCTTTGTTTCCTATTTCTTAACCAATTTCCTGTCCATGTCAGCACCTTACCTCCAATACCATGGTCCCTGATCTTGCCCACTAGTCTCCCGTACGGTACCTTATCAAAGGCCTTCTGGAAGTCCAAATACACCACATCCACTGGTCTCCCAAGTCCACCCTCTTTGTCACATCCTTGAAAAATTCTAGAAGGTTAGTCAAGCATCACTTACCCTTAAGGAATCCATGCTGACTAGCCCTTATACTATTATTTCTGCCTAAGTGTTCTGCTATTACTCCTTTTATGATAGATTCCAATATCTTCCCCACCACTGACGTCAGGCTGACTGGTCTATAATTTCCCGTTTTCTCCCTCCCTCCCTTCTTAAAAATTGGCACCACATCAGCCACTCTCCAATCCTCAGGGACCTCCCCCGAATCTATGGAACTTTGGAAAATGTCGACCAGTGCCTCCACAATTTCCATAGCAACTTCTTTTAAGCACCCTGGGATGCAGCCCATCAGGCCCTGGGGATTTATCAGCCCTCAGTCCTAACAATTACAACCTCCTCCTTCTAGATCCGGATATCCATTAGATACCCTACTTCCCCAGGAAAGTTCCCCAAGTCTCTTGATACCGCATGACCACTACCCCCTAACTGGCCATAACCTATGTCCTCCTTGGTGAAGACCGATGCAAAGTATTTGTTAAATTCCTCAGCCATCTCCTTGTTTCCGGTAATAATTCCAGCCTTTTCCAATCTTAATGGACCAATTTTAGACCGAACCAATTTCTTCCTCTTCACATATTTAAAAAAGCTTTTGCTTTCCTCCATTATATTATTTGCTAATTTCCTCTCGTTCTTCATTTTCCCCTCTCTTCTGACTTTCTTAGTTACCCTCTGATGCTCTTTGAAGGTTTCCCAATCCTCTAACTTCCCACTCCGCTTCGCTATCTTATACTTACTCCCTTTGGATTTGATATTGCACTTGATTTCATTAGTTAGCCACGGCTGCCATTTTCATCTCCTAGAGCCTTTCCTCCACGTTGGAATAAATTTGTCCTGAATCCTGTGGAAAATGTCCAAAAATACCTGCCATTTTCCCAGTTGTCCTCCCAGCTAGTGTATCTTTCCATTTTATTTTGGCTAGCTCCTCCCTCATAGCTGCATAATCCCCTTTATTTAACTGCAGTACAGATGCTTCCGACTTCCTTTCTTTCTCTTTTCGGAGGCCTGTAAATCACCCCCATTATGGTCTCATGCCTTTACAATTTCTTAATTCTATCCAAACAGACTCTACCCACCTGTTTCAATGTCTTTCCTTTCAAACGCCTGAATTTCTTTTCTTACCAACAGAGCTACCCCACCCCCTCTTCCTAACTTTCTGTCTTTTCTAAAGGACGTGTACCCGGGAACATTGATTTCCCAATCCTGCCCTTCCTGTAGCCATGTCTCCGTAACTCCGACAATGTCATAACCTCCCATTGCAATTTGCGCCTCAAGCTGATCCCTTTTATTCCTTACACTCCGTGCATTCATACACAATACCTTGATACCATATCTCCTTTCTCCCTCCACCTTTGTTCTCGATGCACTTGCCCCTACTCTCCTATCACTTTTAGTTCCCTTTTTCCTTATTGTTTCACCGTCTAACAGAACCACCCCTCTATTCACTCTCCTATCTGCTTCCCTATCTGTCCTGTTCCCTTTCCCCTGCCAAATTCTTTTTAAATTTGAGGGTGGATTCCCTTGGAGATAGAAGGCTTTGGGTACGCTGGCCTTTATAAATCATAGCATGGAATATAGGATCTGGGGTAGTGATGTTCAGAGTGTTGGTGAGGCCAAGTTTGGAGTATTGTATGCCGTTCTGGTCTCCAAATTATAGGAAGGATATCAATAAGGTAGAGAGCGTGCAAAGAAGTTTGACGAAAATGTTGCCTAGATTGGTGTATTTTGAATACGTAGAAAGATTGAGTAGACTGGGACCTCATTCATTGGAGCGTAGAGGATTGAGCGGAGATTTGATAGAGGTATTTAAAATTATCAAGGGAATAGATAGAGAAGCTGTGAATAGGCTCTTTCCCCTAAGGGGAGCAGAGATTGGAACAAGGGGTCATAAGTTAAGGGGCAAAACTTGAGAAGTAATACAAGAGGATGCTTCTTCACTCAGAGTGGTGGCTGAGTGGAATGATCTACTGGAAGAAGTTGCGCCAGGGTCAATTCTGTCATTTAAGATGAGGTTATATGAGTACATGGATGCGAGGGGGTGGGAGGGTTATGGGCAAGGGAAGTAGGTAGGTGGAACTCGTGGAGTTTCACGTAAATCGGTGTTTTAGGTGCCATGAGCAAGTTGGCTCTTTCTTGCACTCGACTTGATTACGTGAAACCTTTCTGGGATAGAATCAAGGAACTTATTAAAATTTAAACTTTCACTTGATCCTAAGGTATTTTTATTGGGTTATATGAAGAAATTGAGTTTAGAATTAAAATTAGATGAGTCTCAAATTTCTCTTTGAGATTGGGACCCAGAAGGCTAAGGGGGGCCGGGGTCCCAGAAGGCTGAGGGGCGACCGGGACGTAGACCCAGAAGGCTGAGGGCACCCGCGAGGCTGAAGGTGGGGGTGGGAACCCGCATGGCTGAGGGGTTCTGTGTGGCTGAGGGGATTGGGGAACTGCGAGTGTGCGGGGTCCCGTGAGGGTGATGGAGTCCCGGACCCATGGATAGGAATGAGCAGGAAGGGGTGCTGGTCAGTGGGACGAGAATATCAGTTCACCACAGACTGAAAGCTTTCAGTTCTGTAATGAGACGTCATTAGCTATGACACCGACAGCCCAACCCTCTTTCTCCCAGTTTCACTGCAGACATTGGAAGATGGTCCTGTTTAAAATAATCCAAATACCCCTGGGCGCGGACCCGCCGAAGGATGGTGGAGTCTGGAATAATAGGGACCTTTAACATTTAGAGAGGCACATTAATGCAAGAAAAATAGTGGGTTACGGGTGTGAGGGGGGAAAGGTTCAGTTTGTAGTAGGTTTGAGCTATTCTCTTGTGACACCAATACCCCTGAGCAAAAAGCTATGCAAAAGTATGAACACCGCCCTGGACATCTCAGGTAAAAACCCTCCACCATTGAGAACATTTGCAGGGAACGCTGCTGTCAGAGAGCAGCAGCAATCAAGGATCCACATCACCCACTCTGTTCTCACTGCTCCCATCAGGAAAGAGGTATAGCCAGGTTCAGGAACAGCTGCCACCCCTTCACCACGACACTCAACACACATTCAGGGACTCATTTAAAGACTCTTCCTTTTGCACTTTGAATTTTTTCTCTCTCTATTGCAGTTTGTTTTCATATCCACATTTTCAGAGATTACAAGTAGATGAGTCCAGTTGGGGAAACTTGGTTTTGGTCTATATAATGGTTACTTTTATCCCCTTTTATTGTTCATTTATATTAGTGTCTGGGCCCCTATGTGGTCCAGGTACAGCTGACAGACCTTTACCAAAGGGTCACGTTTATGTCATTTTTTTTTCCCGTAGGTAACAGCAGTTCATTTCCACAGCCCAGCGTGCTATCGGACATCCAGTTGATCGTGATACATCTTTTCGCGAAGGCCAGTGCTATTTTTATAAATGAGATTAGATATTTGGTTAAGTTGTCGCTTGTTTCCATGAAGATATTGCTCCAGGTCTCACGCGGAGGCCACTCCTGTGATCGTGGTTAATTTTTCTGCGCTTTCTTGCCAAAATGGCCTCACTTTCACTCACGACCACGTAGAAAAGTTTAATGAAGCTCATCATCCCATTGGCCTTCATAACTATCCTATCAACCTGAGCCGAAACCTTGTGGGATGTTTGGATTTGAACCCCAAAGTCCCTCTGTTTATCCTCACTCATGTAACCGACTGGTAACCTTGTACCCAGCCTTCTGGTTTGTCCTTCCAAAATGCATCACCTCACACTTACCTGGATTGAAATCCACCTGCAACTTTTCTGCCCAAATCTGCATCCTGTCTGTATCCTCTTGTATCCTTTGACAACCTTCAGCTTCATTCACAACTCCTCCAACCTTCACATCATCTGCAGACTTACTGACCCAACTTCTGCCTCTTCATGCAGGTCATTTATAAAAATCAACAAGAGCAGGGGTGCCAGAACAGATCCTTGTGGCACTCCACTCCTCTCTGCTTTCTTCCAACAAGATAATTTTTTATCCACAGCCAAAGTTACCCTGATCCTTTGCCAAATTACTTTCTGATGAGTCTCGTCAAATTCTTGCTAAAATCCATGTAGACCACATCTACCACACGACCCTCATTCATTTCCTTTGTTACCCCACTCAAATAAAACTCATTTAGACTCATGAGGCATGACCTTCCCATCACAAAGCCATGCTGACTGTCTTTGAGAAGTCTGTACTTCTGCAAATGCTCATAGATCCTACACTGGTCTATAATTCCCAAGATTCTCCCCATTACATTTTCTAAACAAGGCGACTGCATTTGATGGTTTGCGCTGGATTTTGGGGGCAGGGGGCTGGGTGTTTGTGGGCAAGGGCTGGGTTTGGGGGCTGTAGGGGACTCAGGGAATTCTCTTTTCCTCTTGACTGCAAGGAACACTATGTCTAACTTCCTGCTGATGTGACTCTGTCTGCTTTATGACTGACTGAAGTGAATTTTGTGTAATATTGCACTTTATACCATGACCATCAATTGAATTTTGATCTTGGCATGTTTGGAAGAATGTTCTTAGTGACAGTGACCCAGGTTCAAATCTGTCACCATGTAAGGGGTTTGAGTGTTTTTTTTTCTCACCCTTGTTGAAGTCGAGTTCCTGTCAAGGTACAAAAAGGTACAGAAAAAACCACAAACTCTAAAACACAGTCTTTATTGAGTCATGCCAGCAGGAATGAGGGGTACCAGTGGTGGGTGAACAGACTCACCTCACTATCAATGTTTGAACGGCAGTTAAAGAACACAGTCACATGGTAGAGCTTTTAAGACATTTTCCTGCCAACAAATTGGATAACATTTCTTGGAAGGTATTAGTACAGCTTCTGCTTTACATTTTGCACATCCTCTTCCTCAAGACATAGAAAGGATTTGTTGTTGGCAATTTAATCTCATGTGCCCGTTATAATTAAGAACATCCTTCTGGTCTACAAAATTTCAACAGAAATCTGGAAGGGTTGCTCACAGTACCCATTGGTAATCATTCTCTGCCTGTCTGATTTCTGGTTTACAATTTACACATGTAAATGTCTAGTTTCATAGTAATTTTTAATTCTTGAAGTTGACAATGGTGGCTAACAGTTCAAAGCAGAAACTGCCATTCTGGGACTGAGTGGTGCTCAAGGCTTCTTGCAGCCTTTGGATCAGGCCTGATGAGCCTCCTTCAGGTGGCCAGAATACCCCCGATGTAAAGTCACATATTCTACCCGAATGCGGCTGTATGGAGGCCATGTGAAAGAGCCTGATGTGGATCGGAGGAGTACTTACCAATCTTCCTTCGGGAGGTATGATCTCCGTGTCTGAGCAATTCCCCCGAGGACCCTGAATGCAGCCGCCTGATGATAATCAGCCAGGGACCCAAATCCCCGCGCCTGACAGCCCCCCTCCTCGTGCCCGACAACCCACCCTTCCCGCGTCCGACAGCCCCATTCACCTCACCCGAGAGCCCCCATCACCGCGCCCGACACCACCCATCACTGCTGCCTGACAGCCTCCCCTGCCCCAACATCCTGAGCCAGCCGCACCTGCCCTGATGCCCTCCGCTGACAGGAACTGGAGTGCTCTCTGAGGCGCCTCTCCGACAGCTGTCCCTTTCAGGCTGCCACCTGAAAGAACATTCCATAGGGCTGTTTTTGCTTCTGCAGACTGATTCTTGACGTAGAATGTAGCTGAAAGTGGCTCCAGCTGTAGTCAATTCGCACTATTGTTTTAGAGATGAGGCAGGCATTAGGATATGAGACTCAGTCGAGGAGTTGAGAATTGATTCCTGTCTGAAATGTCCTTGGTCACTCTCTCTCCTAGCTTCCTGGCAAAATCTGTGTGATGATGTCTTCATCAGAATTATCAGAACAAGATCCAGCTAATATTCTGCACCCTTCATCAAATTGGAAAGTGAATGGGGGGATTTGTGTGGTCAGGGCTTAGTATGACACAGAATGATGCAGACACAGGAAATGTGAGCAGGCTCTTACCACTTTAATGAGGAGATATATATACAAGAGGATGTGACTTTAGGGTGAAAGTGGAAAGGTTTAGGGGGAACTTCGAAACTTAATGAGTGGTGGGAGTGTGGAACAAGCTGCCATCTGATGTGGTGGGTGCAGGCTCAGTCTTCAGTTTGAAGAATAAATTGGATAGCGACAAGGATGGAGAAGTCTCGAGTGTTATGGAAATGGGTGCAGGTCAGTAGGACGAGTGGAATGATGTCTTCAGCACAGACTTGAAGGGCTGAATGGGGTGTTGTCTGTGTTTTTCTGGTTCTAATTAATGCCAAGACATTTTGGGCACTAACTATACATCCACACAGAGGGAACCCTGACTGAATCTTTACATTTAAACATAGAGCAGAGTAATTGGCCAAAGGAGCTCTGACCACATAAATAGTCCCATTAACCACCCACCACCCCCCCCCATCCCCCCCCCCCCCACACACACACACGTGTCCAGAGTTTGAAGGGTGGGTGAAAAGCAATGTTGGTGTGGGGTGAACATACAAGCAGACCCGTGCAGACGGGGCCAGATTTGAACCAGGGTGACTGACGTGGCAGGACCATTGCACCACCTGTGGCATAAATATTCCCAAGTCATTGCCCTAAACCAATGCTCCAAGGCACTGGGAGAGCAAACAGCTTAAAGTATACCCAATTCTGCATAGTTTGAACTGCTGTACAACCATCAGGAACAAAGAAAACCCTAGTTGGTCTTTTTGAAATTTTCAGCTATCATAGAGCACAAAAGGCTTTCAAACCCACAGTCAAAGAACAAGTCCCCAAAACAAACAGATCTCTGTCATGAGTCAAGGCTCCTCCGACACTCCCTGAGCTGGAAGCATTGGTTACTGTTTTGACCCCACGAACTAATAAACAACATTGATGTTGTCTTGACCACAATGACAAAGGTTGGAGCCAGCCCTTGTTTCAATGTCCAGCAATATTCAGCATTGATACCTCACACCTGAAGGATCAGCCAATTAACTGTTGGCCAGTTTCCAGCTCAGGCCTGGCTCCTGTCTCCATCAATGTGGCCAATAGCGAGAGAGCATCAATTCAGGGGCTGTTAATCAGGTGACAGAAATTCATGGGTTTAAAGCAGGTGAGTTTCTTTCTTCCCCTCCCCCCCCCCACTCTTCTCTCTTTCCCCTTCCCCTGCTGCCCTCCTCCCCCCCGTGTTCTCCTCCCACTTTCCCCTCTTCTCCCCTTCTCCTATTCTCCAACCCTCTTCACCCCCCTCTTCTTCCCCTCTTCTCCTCCCCTCCTTCCGCTCTTCTCTCTTCCCCTCCCCCCCACCCCGCCCCCACCCCTGTAACCTGTGGCTTTCATCCTGAGATGATGCTGCCATCAGAGGAAGGTAGGAAGCCTGGTTTTACTGTGGCTCCTTTTTCTGGGGTTATTTGAGTTGTTGGAATTTGAAAGTTGAAAGGAATTTGGTGTTCGTGGAAGCCACCGTATGTGGGTAGTTTGCAATCTGGTGTTTTCCATGTGGCTCAGAACGATGGAGCTAGAGAAATGTGTTGGTTTCGTGTGTGTGGTTTACGGTGCATGCAACTTCAGCTCTTGTCTTGGGATGATGGTTTTGGAATGTTTGTACCTGATTGTGTCTGAGGTTTGCCTTTGAAGTGTCGGCTGCTGATGGATGTAGGTGGGCAAGAGCTGGGTTTGGGGATTGCATGGGAAATGGGGAATTCTCTTGCTCTTGAATGCAAGAAGCACTTCATTTAACTTTCTGCTCATGTAACCCTATCTGCCTTATGCATGAATGAAGTGGTTTGTGTAATATTGCACTTTATTACAGGACAATCAATTGAATTTTGATCTTGGCATGTTTAGCAGAATGTTCTTAAAGTGGCAGTGACCCAGGTTCATATCTGTCCCCGTGTAAGGAGTGTTTTTATCTTACCCTTCACAAAATGGGAAGGTGAATGGGGGTATTTGTGTGGTTCTGTTGTGTATGTTTCAAGTTCCTGTCCCTGTGGATGTACATTTTTTTGTGTTCACTCGTAGTAACTCAACCAATTTCTGTAGCGACGCAAATGCTGGAGAGGCTCAGCATGTCAAGCAGAGAACTTTATATAGTACAGATACTTGCCTCATAAAGGGCTCAAGCCTGAAATGCTGGTTGTGTGTTTATCTGAATACTGTCTGGAGCAAACAAACCAGGGTATCCAATCAGAATTGGGTGGGGAGTTTTGTGCATTAAAGTCCTATCAATACAACATTTAAAAAATTTTAGGTTCATCTGTGTCTTAAATCTTTAACGTTATACGTGCAGGACAATAACAGGCCCTTCACCCCCAATTAACCTCCAGTCTCCAGAGAACAGTACAGCACAGAAACAAGTCCTTTGGCCCTTTGAGTGTGTGCTGAACTATTATTTGGCCCATTCCCACTGACCTTCAACCACTATACCATTGCCATTCACATCCCCATCCAAATTCTTCATAATTAAAATTGACTCCTCATTCACCATCACCCAGCAGCTCATTCCATATTCCCTCTACTCTGAACAAATTCCTCCAATTTTCCCTCTCAACTTTTCCCATTTCACTCTTATCCCAAATCCGCTAGTTTGTCTCTGAGTGGATAATGCTGACCTACATTTACTGTCTATCCATCTCATAATTTTAATTTCTGGTCGAGGGCCCAGAAAGGGGACGAGGGCCCAGAAAGGGGACGAGGGCCCAGAAAGGGGACGAGGGCCCAGAAAGGGGACGAGGGCCCAGAAAGGGGACGAGGGCCCAGAAAGGGGACGAGGGCCCAGAAAGGGGACGAGGGCCCAGAAAGGGGACGAGGGCCCAGAAAGGGGACGAGGGCCCAGAAAGGGGACGAGGGCCCAGAAAGGGGACGAGGGCCCAGAAAGGGGACGAGGGCCCAGAAAGGGGACGGGGCCCAGAAAGCGGACGGGGTCCCAGAAGGGTGAGGGGGGACGGGGACCCAGAAGGGTGAGGGGGGACGGGGACCCAGAAGGCTGAGGGGGGACGGGGTCCCAGAAGGCTGAGGGGGGACGGGGTCCCAGAAGGCTGAGGGGGGACGGGTTACCCAGAAGGCTGAGGGGGGACGGGGACCCAGAAGGCTGAGGGGGGACGGGGACCCAGAAGGCTGAGGGGGGACGGGGACCCAGAAGGCTGAGGGGGGACGGGGACCCAGAATACTGAGGGGGGACGGGGACCCAGAAGGCTGAGGGGGGACGGGGACCCAGAAGGCTGAGGGGGGACGGGGACCCAGAAGGCTGAGGGGGGACGGGGAAGGGGACCCAGAAGGCTGAGGGGGGACGGGGAAGGGGACCCAGAAGGCTGAGGGGGGACGGGGAAGGGGACCCAGAAGGCTGAGGGGGGACGGGGACGGGGTCCCAGAAGGCTGAGGGGGGGACGGGGACGGGGTCCCAGAAGGCTGAGGGGGGACGGGGACCCAGAAGGCTGAGGGGGGCGGGGACCCAGAAGGCTGAGGGGGGACGGGGACCCAGAAGGCTGAGGGGGGACGGGGACCCAGAGGGCTGAGGGGGGACGGGGACCCAGAGGGCTGAGGGGGGACGGGGACCCAGAGGGCTGAGGGGGGACGGGGACCCAGAGGGCTGAGGGGAGACGGGGACCCAGAGGGCTGAGGGGGGACGGGGACCCAGAGGGCTGAGGGGGGACGGGGACCCAGAGGGCTGAGGGGGGACGGGGACCCAGAGGGCTGAGGGGGGACAGGGACCCAGAGGGCTGAGGGGGGACGGGGACCCAGAGGGCTGAGGGGGGACGGGGACCCAGAGGGCGGACGGTGGACTGGGACGTGGACCCAGAGGGCGGAGGGTGGACTGGGACGTGGACCCAGAGGGCGGAGGGTGGACTGGGACGTGGACCCAGAAGGCTGAGGGCATCTGCGAGGCTGAAGGTGGGGGTGTGAACCCGCATGGTTTAGGGAATCCGTGTGGTTGAGGGGATCGGAGAACTGCGAGTTGAAAGGGGACCCGTGAGGGTGAGGGAGTCCCGGCCCCATGGATGGGAATGAGCAGGAAGGGGTGCTGGTCATTCGGACGAGAATATCAGTTCACCACAGACTGTAAGCTTTCAGTTCTGTAATGAGACGTCATTATCTATGACACCGACAGCCCAACCCTCTTTCTCCCAGTTCCACTGCAGACATTGGAAGACGGTCCTCTTTAAAATAATCCAAATACCCCTTGGCGCGGACCCGCCGAAGCCACAGATTAGAATCTGCATCTCAGATGGTGAAGTCTTCAGATTTTTCTTTAAAATATTGTTTACATTGTAAAACCATTTGGAAAGTGCGTTCACATATATTGTAATGTTCAATTCAAAAGGAAAAACTAGCACTAAGCAAGGTTCAAAAAAAACACACAGGAATAAAGTGCCAGCATCCTGGAGATGGATTTCACAGTGACTAAGGACAAGATTTGTTCTTGTCTCTAGCTGTGTACACACGAGGATGAGAGCAGTGTTTGAGATGCTCTAGCCAGAAAGAATTCCGATCCATATCCCCACGGTTTTATTCCTCGTGCTGAGGGCAAGGTTCAGACTGAAATAGCAGAGAATGAGAATCCAGGCAAAAGGACAGAAGCCCAGACCAAGCAACAATTTGAGCAGAAGGATTTAGTTCCACCGGTAGAGAGAGAGAGAGAGAGAGAGAGAGAGTGGAAGGACACTGTCAGAATGCCCATAGGATTTAACCTGTTTAAAAGCAGGTGGCACAAATCTGTGCAGAGGGGCACAATTTAAAGGCGATTGCAGATGTTTGATTGGGAAGCTGCAGGAATTCAGCCCATCAAAATGAAGTCAATGCAATATCCAGAGAGAGAAACCTTGGGCTTTTCTCTGGAGCGATGCAGGAAGCTCATAGAGTGAATGGATTTGAGGCAGAGCTTGGTGGAGGAGCAGGCAGTGCTGAGGAAACACAAGGCTGCTGAAGGACTTGTATAAAGAGAACGTGCAGAAGGCTGCGGGTGCCTGGAGTGCATGGCCGGGCAGGATGGTGTAGTCTGGAATAATAGGGACCTTTAACATTTAGACAGGCACATTGATGCAAGAAAAATAGTGGGTTTACGGGTGTGAGGGGTGAAAGGTTCAGTTTGGAGTAGGTTTGATCAGTTGTCTTGTGACACCAATACCCCTGAGCAAAAATCTCTACAAAAGTATGTACACTGCCCAGAACATCTCAGGTAAAAACCCTCCACCATTGAGAACATTTGCAGGGAACGCTGCTGTCAGAGAGCAGCAGCAATCAAGGATCCACATCACCCGCTCTGTTCTCACTGCTCCCATCGTGAAAGAGGTATAGCCAGGTTCAGGAACAGCTACTACCCCTTCACCACGAGACTCAACACACATTCAGGGACTCATTTAAAGACTCTCCCTTTTGCACTTTGAATTTTTTCTCTCTCTATTGCAGTTTGTTTTCATATCCACATTTTCAGAGATTACAAGTAGATGAGTCCAGTTGGGGAAACTTGGTTTTGGTCTATATAATGGTTACTTTTACACCCTTTTAATGTTCATTTATATTCGTGTCTGGGCCCCTATATGGTCCAGGTACAGCTGACAGACCTTTACCAAAGGGTCACGTTTATGTGATTTTTTTTTCCCGTAGGTAACAGCAGTTCCTTTCCACAGCCCAGCGTGCTATCGGACATCCAGTTGATCGTGATACATCTTTTCGCGAAGGCCAGTGCTATTTTTATAAATGAGATTAGATATTTGGTCAAATTGTCTCTTGTTTCCATGAAGATATTGCTCCAGGTCTCACGTGGAGGCCACTCCTGTGATCGTGGTTAATTTTTCTGCGCTTTCTTGCCAAAATGGCCTCACTTTCACGCACGACAACGTAGAAAAGTTTAATGAAGCTCATCATCCCATTGGCCTTCATTTCGGTTGAAGCACTGCATGCAGATTTTACAAAGCAGTCTGAGACCCTTTTTCCACGGGAATCCCAGTTCATTGGCCATGCAGTGTCTCAGGTTAGGAAGCCCTTGGTGCCATTTCCACTGGGACACAAGATTGCTTTTCCACTGAACACAACTCATCCCCGGGGTGCGGAGTGTTCTGCCTTCGACTGGAAACGGGTGATTCTCTGCTGTCTCTGTTCCACTGGTTTTACCATCAGGCCGACATCGGCAAACGCCGAGGATATAAGTAGGGGTGGAGGGGGCGTGAAATGACATCATTTGGCACTGGCATTTGGACAGTGTCCCTTTTCCGCTGGACCCTGTCCGAGTAAATTCCCAGGATTGGCCATGAGGGGCTGTACTTTTGAAGTTGAAACACTTTGCAGAGCCAAGTCTTGGAATTTAATTTCTTCAACTATGTACGCTATTTTGGCGCTCCATCCTGTAGGATGTAGGTGGTTCCTTTCATTGCACCTGAATCAATCCCTGACTAATCACAGAGCACTTCTGGTGTAGGGATTGCTTCAAGTGGAATTTGAGTTTGAGAGCATTTTGAAAACCACAGGTCTAAGTTATAGGGAAAGGTTAAGCAAGATTTTTCTTCTGCGGAGCAGAAAAGGTTGAGGTTGGATTGGGTTGAGGTATTTAAAATTATTGGGGTTAAGATTGGACGTGGGTTGAGAGAAAGGGGCAGAAGTTTAGAGGAAATGTGAGGGGGGACTTTCACTCAGAGTGGTGGGTGTGTGGAATGGACTTGCAGATGAAGTGGAGGAGGCAGGCTCAATATTAGCACTTAAGGAGAAGTGGGATATGTATTTGGACAGAAAAGGAATGGAGGGTCAAGGGGCGAGTGTAGGTCAATGGAATGAGGTAGGAGAAAGTGTTCGGCGTGGACTCGAAGGGCCAAGTTGGCCTATTTCGATGCTGTAATGGTTAGAGAGGTAAAACGTGTATGTGAACATTTTGGGTCCAGTGACCATAGATTAGTTTCCAATCAATTATGGATAAGAGTGGGGTCTGCTGCAACAGCACCACTCAATCAATGCACCGGACACAGTTAATCAGGAAAGATGTTTATTCAGACTTGTTCCTCTCTTAGGTCTCTTGCCCACGACCTTACCAGAGAGAGGGGGATCTTTTTCTCTTCTATCCATTAGTGACCGGTGTCATCCTCTGTTCTGCTAATATTTTAAAACAGCACTGAGCCCACGTTAAATGTTCCACTTGAAACTCAAACATGTTACAGACTAAACCAAGCCAGTCATCTTTGCTAAAATTAATGATGAGGGAGAAAATGAAGGGAACAGAAAGCAAGGGAGGAACAGGGAGAGGATGCAGAAAATAATGCAGGCTGAATGAGAGGGGAAAGAAACCAGGCTCCAGATGATTAAGGAAGACAAGGCGAAAGAAGGAGACCCTAGGACACTGCCACCCTATGTTGAGAATGAGGACTCAAAAGGTTCCTTGTGGGCAAGGCTATCTGCATGTGCTCCCCAGCAGCCACCGTGACCAGTCCTGCATCTCGCTTGGTTCAATAAAAGGTGGTTTCAGACTTGGCTCTGACGTAAACAATTTGCTCATTTTCAAACCAACTTTCCTCCCTCCGTCATTGACGGCTGTGACACTGTGCACGAGTGAGGAAGATGGGGTGAAAGATCTTGAACTGAAAGTTACCTGCAGTAATTGGAAACCTGCCTTCCAGAGAGCTTCAATCATGTGAATGTTTCACCAGTTGTTGGACTTTACCAGCGATGAAACAGCGTCCCACTCCCACATTGTTTCCTGTTACTAACTTGGACAGGAGTAAAAAAATGATTCGCACAAAAAATTATAAACCAGGGGAAAGATGTACTCTGAAAACAACAAGAAATGTTGTTCATATCCCACTGTGCTCCCGACAGAAGTTAAAATCCAATGGGCTTCATGAACTATATCAGATCAACTCAAAACACATACGGAACTTAGCCCCAGATTATTCCTCCGCCCCCCGTCCTATTAAATGTTGAATCCTGTTGTGTGAAGAAGGAGTTGCCTGGAACGTTAGCCCATCCCAGAAAGCTCACCAGACTTGGACTGCAGATCAACACTTAAGGATGACCAGCCGCAGCTTCATTTAATGCAATGCTTATTCCCCCCCCCCCACCAAAAATCTTCAGCATTGCTTAATTGAAACTGGTCTAATTCCAAATAAGATCAGCAATACTTTCGGACCGAGTACAAAAGAGAGAGAGCTGAGGTACCTTCGAAACCCAGAACCAAATACATGCAACATATAGTGGCAGCTCTCCTTGCATCTAATCAAGCAATTTTGAGCCACTATGAACTCTTACCCAAGAGAATTCATCCAACCATCCATGAGTGCATTACTGTCAACTCGAAAGCCGAGAGGGGATTTGGTAGAGTATTTAAAATTACAAGAAGGATGGATAGAGTTGATGTGGATAGGCAATACCATTGCAAGTGGGAGAGATTGAAACAAGAGGTCTTGAGTTAAGAGGCAAAAGTTTTGAAGTAACGTGAGGGGGAACTTCTTGACTCAGAATGGTGGCTGAGTGGAGTGAGCTTCCGGGTGAAATAGTGGCAGCAGGGTCCATTTTGTCATTTAAGAGAAAATTGGAGGGGTGGGGAATGCAGAGAGGTGGTACTGGAGGAGAGTATTTAGTTCAGAACAGACGAGAAGGGCCAAATGACCTGTTTCTGTGCTGTAATTGTTCTAGGGGTAAAATGTGTGGCAGTAACTTGGAAGCCCAACATGAACCTTCCGACTCCTAAAATCAAGAAATTTAAGATGTTAGATTTTATTTGAAAGGTTTGGTAAATTTTTATAAATACTATCCACATGTTTTTTCTTTTTTTCTTTGCATCAGCAAAAATTAAATGAAATGGTTCTTGCAGTCAAGAGCAAGAGAATTCCTGCAAACCAGCCCTTGCCCACAAACACCCCCCACCCCCCCCCCCCCCCCCCCCCATTCTGGGATCAACCCATCAGCAGCGTCCACTTCAGAGACAAACCTCAGGCACAAACATCCCAAAACCATCATCCCAAGACAAGGGGTTAATTTTTTTAATCACTCTGCATTCATTTGATGTTATTTCAAATAAAAAATTAGTTTTTAATGCATATGTGAAATTAAATAATTTTTAAAAAAATAAGATGAATGAAGAATTATTTCAGGAATTATCAATCATCCACTACTCCCTTTAACCCCAGACACCAGTACTGAATGAAAAACTAAACTTGCCAGATTGACTGAGTAAACAGAGCTAAAATTGGCCAAAAGGTGCTGATGCCATCATTGATTTAAATGCAAGTGACACTGAGGACTGCATTGGGACAGAGATGGTCCATGGACAGCCAATACGGATACTTTGGGGAACAAAGCCCGCACTGCCAGTTGGGATGAATTAGATTATGACATAAGCAAATATTAGATACCCCCCCCCTCACAGAGAGACCCAGCCTTGATTTTCATTTTTTATATTGATAGATCCCAGACATCACCAAATGTACCGAGACCCCACCGCATGTTATCAGTTAAAGGCAACGTATTCCTTTCTAATGGAACTTTTACTACCTCTATTACAGGAAACATCCTCCCTGCCTCATTTGCCATTGGAACGTTAGGCCCGCTTGTCGTCACAGGGCCAGAAAACGCTTGAGTCAGAATACTGATCATCGTTCGAGGAGTGACGAAGGAATTTGTGAGCACGATAAGAATCCTGTTTCCCTCTGGTCTGAGATTGGATGGTGAGTCCTCAGCTACACATCCCTGCAACACACTCTCCTTCGCCAACACCTGCCTCACACTCCTATTCACCCCAACAGCTCTGTGCATTCCCCCTCATTCACCTGTGATTTCCCCCCCCCCACAAACCCCTGTTAACCTGCCTCCTCCACTAAAGAGTGGGTTAACACACAAACCCCTTGCAGACGGGGCCAGATTTGATTCAGAGTCATTGACTTAACAGGACCATAACACCACCTGTGGCATAAATATTTCCAAACCAATGCTCTAGGGCACTGGGAGAGCAAACAGCTCAAATTCTGCATTTGAGAAGTTTGAACTGCTGCACAACCATCAGGATCAAAGAAAACCCTAGTTTGCTTAGTTTTCAGCTGTCATAGACCACAAAAGGCTTCCAAACCAAAATTGAAAGGACTAGCCCCAAAAACAAACAAATCTCTCATAAAGCTCTAACACTCCCCTATCTAGAAGTATCATCTCCTCAAACATCTCAATGCCACAGGTGAGAAAACTGTTTTAACTCCCATCTCCAAATTAAAAAGGTGCTATTCCCTTAATTGCAGCTCTCTTGAAGGGTGGAGATGGGCCTTGTTTAAAGGGCCAGCCACAATTTACTGAGATATTTCACACCTGAATTAATTGTCCTCCTGATTCCAGCTCAGGGTTTAAAACAGGAGAGTTTCCCCACTCTCGTCACTTGCAGGTTTCAGGCAGAGATGAGGTGATGCTGCCATCAGAGGAAGGTAGGAAGCCTGGTTTTACTGTGGCTGCTTTTTCTGGGGTGGTTCTTTGAGTTGTTGGGGTGAAAGGAATCCGGTGTTTGTGGAAGCCCCTGTTTGTGGGTAGTTTGCAAACTGGTGGTTCGTGGGTATTGAGCCAGAGAAATGTGTTGCTTTAATGTGTGTGGTTTACGGTGCCTGCAACTTTAGCTCTTGTCTTGGGATGATGGTTTTGGGATGTTTGTGCCTGAGGTTTGGCTCTGAAGTTGTCGGACTCTGGCTTTCCCTTACTCTTAATTTAGTCTGTATGTGGTCTGAGTCCAGCGTGTTCTTTGAATGAAGTGATAGGAGAAGGTATTCGGTTCAACAGTCAATTTATTACACAGCACAAGAATAAAACTTAACAGAGCTCTGGGTCAGTCGTTAGTTCATAGGTCACCTGCACAGTGAGCTATTCCCCAAGACTGACCCCTATTGTCCAGTTGGCTCAGTTTATATAGATCAACCTTATCATACAGAACAAAAGTTGGCTTCCTTTGCTAGATCTTTTTGCATAAGGGTAATCACAAGTCATCTCCTGTTTTGCAGATACCTGGGGTGTAGCGCTCCCATCTTGATCCTCCAGGCCAGACTATCCTGTTGTTTTGATCAGAAATTAATTCATCACCCGATATTTCTAATCACCTTTCTGTTCTTGTCTGGCCAATTTCTGCTGTTCTCTTTAACACCTCCTCATGCCTTAATCTTCCTCCTAGACTGGTTTTCCATTCCCTTGGTTTCTTGCAGGCCATTCTTTGTTCTGGTCTGGCCTGTGTCTCCTGTGCTACTCACCACCTCCTTCAGTTGGAGCTTTCCTCCTAAATCGTTTTATGAATTTTCTCTCCCTGTATTTGGGAGCAGACAATTTTGCTCAGCCAACTTCGCTCCATGCTGTGATTGCCACTTAATCACATTCCTCTTTTTCCCTGAACCATGCAGTACATATCAACTTATTAATTAATCATTTCTTTCATAATGTTTTAACCCCTAGATTCCAACAAAGTGTAGGCTGCTGATGGTTTGATCCCAGAATTGGGGTGGGGAGGGGGGCGGGGGATGTTATTTGTGGGCAAGGGCTGAGTTGGAGGCTGCAGGGAATTCTTTTGCTCTTGACTGTAAGAAGCATTTCATTTAATTTTTGCTGATGTAACCATCTTACCTTACGTGTGTGTAATATTGCAGGACAGTCGGTCGAATTTTGACCTTGGCATGTTTAACAGAAAATGACAGTGACCCAGGTTCAAATCTGTCCCTTGTGTCAGGATTTCCCCCCATCACCTTTTACAAAATGGCAAGGTGAACAGGGGCATTTGTGTGGGTCAGGGTTTTTTTTTAAATTAATTTTTAAGAGTTAGTTATATTCTTGTTAATTTTACAAGAATATAATTCAAATCCCGATACATGTGGTTGATTAATACAAATTGAGATCTACCCAGACCCACCCTCTCCACATCCCATATGAGGGACCAGAGATCTTCAACAGATGTTTTATTTAACCATAATATTGTGAATATTTCAAACCTTCACTTCAACCCACCTTTAGGAAATGTGGGGTCCAAAGATAGAATGTTCATCTTGTGAACGATACATTATTTTCCTGTGGTGAACAGTTCCGAACCTCAGCCAGTTTGCAAGATATGGCCACGCACTTTCTAGCTGTACAATTTGCAGCAATTTAAACCTGGTAAATATTCAGTTTTAATTTAAATTTAATTCCTTAACGTCTCTTTCTAATGGATCCTGTGGGAATTTTTTAAAAAATACTTATTTCAGCCAAGCTGCCCAACTTGAGGACATTGCCAAGTCAAATGCAGAAAAGTACAAATGACTTGTTAACATTTGAAACAAATCCGATTCCATGTATTTTCTTTTGAGGTGTCTGGTGAATAAAATTGTATTGAACCAGTCTATCTCATTTATAATGATCAGTCCATTTTCTATGTTCAAATCTCCATCCCATCTTTGCCTCAGTTTATGAATTCCTAATTTCTCAGCTTTTGCAGTCATTTCTACATTACTGAATAAATTTATATTCCCATGACCTGTTTCAGATGGTCAGGGCTTGTTATGACCTGTTACTGTTCTATCTGCCACTGTATTTTACATTTTGCATATCCTCTTCCTAAAGACAAGGAAAGGACTTCTTGTTGGTCATCTAATCTCATGTACCAGTTAGGGTGAGGGAACACAAAAAAAATCAACAGGAGTCTGGAAGAGTTGCTCACAGTTCACGTTAGTAATCATTCTCTGCCTGCCTGATTTCTGGTTTCCAATTTACCCAAATGTCTGAATTTCATAGCAGTCTTAAATTCTTCACTTCAAAGCAGAAACAATGCCATTCAGGGTCTGAGTGGTGCTGGGGGCTTATTGCAGCCTTTGGATCAGGTCTAACAATTTGCACCATTGTTTTGAAGATCAGGCAGGCATTTGGATATGTATGGCTCAGTAAAGGAGGTGAGAATTGATCCCTGTCTGGAATGTGCTTTTTAGCTCTCTTTCCCAGCTTTCTGGCAAAGTCTGTGTGATGGTTTCTTCATAATTCCCAGAACAAGATATTCTACAGCTAATATTCCACACACTTCACCAAATGGGGGTAGTTGTGTGAAAAAGAAGTTCCTGTCTGTGTGGATGGACAGTTTAAGGGTGAAAAAATGACCTGATGTCCACATATAGTAACTCAACCAAATTCTGTAAGGACACAAATGCTGGAGAAGCTCATCTGATCAAGCAGTGAACCTTTATAGAGTACAGATACTCGTAGCCCTGTTAAAAGGCTCAAGCCTGAAACACTGGTTGTGTATCTTTTTTTAAACTTTATTTATGAACATATAAAATACATAGTAAATAAAATAAACCAACTTCCCAAAAAAAACTATATTCCATCCCCCCTCCCCATAATTACCCCCCCCCCAAACTCCCTCGACTGAGGGAGAGAAAAATCATATCAATTCGTTGCGGCTGAATGAAAACACCAAACCTAATTTTCCACGTCATCGCAATGCATTTACTGGCCACTGCTAATACTAACTGAATAAACTCAATTTGAGGTTTATCCATTCTTAATCCCGTTGTTCAAGTTGTAATATACCGCATTAGAAAAAGCAGTGGATCGAACATAAAAAGAGTTTCTTTAAAGTAGTTTCAAATAAATCCTCAAAGGCTTAACTTTATCACACAACCAGACAGACAAAAAAAAGTATTAATTTGAATCCCACAATGAAAACATTAGTCTGAATTACTAAATCCTTATCTTTTTTTTTCCTGGAGTTAAATACAACTGATGTAAAAAAAAATTATAATTCACCCAATTATATCGCACATTCATCAATTTAATCCACCATCTTCACACATAGTAAGTAGTCCGTTCTTCTTGGGTTAATTCTAAAGAAGAATCTCCCATTTAATCTAAAGTTGGTTTAGCCATTTTCTGTTGTCACAAACATTTCTGAAATAGATCCCTTTTTTTGCCCCATTTACAATTTTCAATTTTAGTTAACTTGGGTATCTTCAATTCCCGCCCAAATCCACCTGTGACAGCACTTGCATGGAATGACACCCGTTTACCATGTCCCTCTGTTCAACCTCACTCCTCAGTGCCCGACCGTTCACCGTGTCTATCTTTTCTTGGTTTGCCCTTCAAAATGTGACACCTCACACTTGTCTGCATTAAATTCCATCTGCCCTTTCTCCAGCTGGTCCAGATCCTTCTGCAAGATGTCCTGGCTGTCCACAACTCCTCCGTTCTTGGTGTCAACTGCCAACTTGCTAATCCAATTCACCACATTATTGTTCCAGCACCTATCCCTGAGGCACATCTCTCATCACAGGCCTCCAGTCTGAAGAGCAATTGGTCTCACCAACTCGCTGGCTTCTCCTGCACAGCCGTTGTTTCACATCCAAAATACAGAGGACATAAGGATGGATGTTAAAATTCTCAAAGGTACATTAGTTAAAATGGTGTCAAATCACAAGGAACAGAAGTTGGCCATTCAGCCCACTGTGTCTGCTATCCCCTGATCTAAACAGTTCTCTCCTCTCATTCCAAGTTATGGCTTTTTCCCCTGATCCCTTGATACCCTGACTCATTAAACATCTATTAATTCTGCCCCCCCCCCCCCACCACTTAAACTCTCTCAACAATCCAGCAACAAATTCCATGACCTTCTGGTGAAATAAATTTCTCATCTGCTTTAAATAGGTACCTTCCAATTCTAAGACAATGTCTTTTTATCCAAGGGAAACATTATTCACATCTTCTGTCCAATCCTTTCAGCATTGGAAAGGTTTCTGAAATCTCCTCTCCTTCTTCTATACTCCAATGAAGAGTGGAGATATATCATCCTGGTAAATCTCTGCTCTCTCTCCAACATCAGCACATCCTTTTTAAGATAAACTTCGCAGTTCTCCAAATGAGGTCTCTCCCATGCCCCATCAACACCTCCCTACCCTAGAAACAAAGGCCAACATAGAATTTGCTTTCTTTTCCTGCCGATCCAACCTGGTGGTTCCCCATTCACTATGTTTTCCTGAACGAGAACCCCCCAAGTCCCTTGACACTTGAAATAATTACATGTAATTTCTGTAACAAATTTGATATTTTTGGAAAGATTTGGGAATCCTATTTATAAACTGTAGGAATTAAGTTGTAATCGCCCAACCTGAACCTTCTGACTCCTAAAATCAAGAAAATTTGTTAGATTTTATTTGATAGTTTTTTAGTAATTTTTTTATAAATACTTTCCAGATGTTATCTTTCTTTTCTATTGGGTTGTTGGGCAGGGGGAATTAAAAAAAATACTATGTATTAATTTTTCATTATCTTTGAATGAGAAATTTACGTACGCATTTAATGCATGTGAAATTAAAATTTTCAAAGAGAAGCTTAACATAACGTAATACATTTTGCTTATTTTCAAGAGTTGTGGAGAGTGAGGAGGGTTTTCATGGAGTAGAAAAGGATTTGGACTGTTTGGAAAGATGGCAGATGGAGTTTAATGTAGGTAAGTGTGAGGGGCTTTATTTTGGTAAGAATAACCAAGACGTATGCAGTGAAGGGGAGGGCATTAAAGAACAGAGGGATCTTGGAAGAATGGTTCAATGGACAATAGGAGCAGGAGTAGGCCCTTCTGCCTGTCGAGCCTTCAGTGACCGCCATTTCACAGGTCATGGCTGATCACTACTATCCGTACCCCTTTCCAGCCTTATCCCCATAACCCTGAACTCCTTTGCCCACAAGAGTCTTATCTAACTCTCTTTTGAACATAATCAGCGAATCTGCCTCTACCACTCTCTGTGGCAGAGCATTCCACAGATTCACACTTCTCTGGGTAAAACAATGTTTTCTCATCTCCGTCCTAAAGGGCCTACCCTGTATTCTTAAACTATGCCCTCTAGTCCTCGTCTCCCCCATCACTGGGAACAAGTAATCCGACTTCACCCTGTCCATCCCCCTGATAATTTTGTATACCTCAATCATGTCCCCCCTCATCCTTCTAAACTCCATCGGATACAAGTCTAGTTTTTCTAGCCTTTCAGCATATGTCAACCCCGCCATTGCTGGAACTAACCTTGTAAATCTGTGCTGCACATCCTCTATCGCTAGTATGTCCTTCCTCAAAATTGGAGACCAGAACTGGACACAGTACTCCAGGTGGGGTCTCACCAGGGCCCTGTACAACTGCAGAAGGGCGTCTCTGTTCCTATACTCCAATCCGCTCTTTATGAAAGCCAACATGCCATTTGCCCATTTCACAGCTTTCTGAACGTGCTTGTTAGCCTTCAGTGACCGGTGAACAAATACACCCAGATCCATTTGCTCCTCCCCACTCCCTAGCTTGTCTCCATTTAAATAATACTCAGCTTTCCTATTATTGCCCCCAAAATGGATAACCTCACATTTGCTCACATTTAACGTTATCTTCCATTCAGCAGCCCACACCCCCAACCTGTCCAAGTCCCTCTGCATTTTCCTGACATCCTCCTCACACCCCACACCGCCACCCTGTTTAGTGTCATCTGCAAATTTGCTCATGTTATTAATAATCCCCTCATCCAAATCATTTACATAAATTACAAACAACTGAGGACCCAATACCGATTCCTGCGGCAATCCACTCGTCACATCCTGCCATCCTGAAAAAGACCGGCTTACTCCAACCCTTTGTTTCCTATTTCTTAACCAATTTCCTATCCATGTCAGCACCTTACCTCCAATACCATGCTCCCTGATCTTACCCACTAGTCTCCCGTGCGGTACCTTATCAAAGGCCTTCTGGAAGTCCAAACACACCACATCCACTGGCTCTCCCAAGTCCACCCTCTTTGTCACATCCTCGAAAAATTCCAGAAGGTTAGTCAAGCATGACTTACCCTTAAGGAATCCATGCTGACTAGCCCTTATACTATTATTTCTGCCTAAGTGTTCTGCTATGACTCCTTTTATGAAAGATTCCAATATCTTCCCCACCACTGACATCAGGCTGACCGGTCTATAATTTCCCGTTTTCTCCCTCCCTCCCTTCTTAAAAATCGGCACCACATCAGCCACTCTCCAATCCTCAGGGACCTCCCCCGAATCTATTGAACTTTGGAAAATGTCGACCAGTGCCTCCACAATTTCCATAGCAACTTCTTTCAGCACCCTGGGATGCAGCCCATCAGGCCCTGGGGATTTATCAGCCCTCAGTCCCAACAATTTACTCACAACCTCCTCCTTCTAGATCTGGATATGCATTAGATCCCCTACTTCCCCAGGAAAGTTCCCCAAGTCTCTTGATACCGCATGACCACTACCCCCTAACTGACCATAACCTATATTCTCCTTGGTGAAGACAGATGCAAAGTATTTGTTAAATTCCTCAGCTAACTCATTGTTTCCGGTAATAATTCCACCCTTTTCCATTCTTAATGGGCCAATTTTGGACCGAACCAATTTCTTCCTCTTCACATATTTAAAAAAACTTTTGCTATCCTCCATTATATTATTTGCTAATTTCCTCTCGTACTTCATTTTCCCCTCTCTTATGACTTTCTTAGTTACCCTCTGATGCTCTTTGAAGGTTTCCCAATCCTCTAACTTCCCACTCCGCTTCGCTATCTTATACTTACACCCTTTGGATTTGATATTGCACTTGATTTCATTAGTTAGCCACGGCTACCATTTGCATCTCCTAGAGCCTTTCCTCCACTTTGGAATAAATTTGTCTTGAATCCTGTAAAAAAATGTCCAAAAATACCTGCCATTTTCCCCAGTTGTCCTCCCAGCTAGTGTATCTTTCCATTTTATTTTGGCTAGCTCCTCCCTCATAGCTGCATAATCCCCTTTATTTAACTGCAGTACAGATGCTTCCGACTTCCTTTCTTTTTCCCTTTCTAATTGCAGCTCAAAAGTAACCATACCATGCTCACTATTCCCTAATGACTCCCCTACATCGAGGTCACTTATTAACTCTGCGTTGCTGCACAGCACCAAGTCCAGAATCGACTTCCCCATGCTATGTTCCTCCACTAGCTGCTCCAAGAAAGTATCTCGTAGACATTCAATAAACTCACTCTCTTGTGTTCCTGCCCCCGTCTGATTGTCCCAGTCCACCTTCATGTTGAAGTCCCCCATAACTACTGTATTGCTACCACTTTGACATGCCACTCTTAATTCCTGATTTATACTTCTACCGAGATCTGAGTTAATTTTCGGAGGCCTGTAAATCACCCCCATTATGGTCTCATGCCTTTACAATTTCTTAATTCTATCCAAACAGACTCTACCCACCTGTTTCAATGTCTTTCCTTTCAAACGCCTGAATTTCATTTCTTACCAACAGAGCTACCCCACCTCCTCTTCCTAACTTTCTGTCTTTTCTATAGGACGTGTACCCGGGTACATTGATTTCCCAATCCTGCCTTTCCCGCAGCCATGTCTCCGTAACTCCGACAATGTCATAACCTCCCATTGCCATTTGCGCCTCAAGCTCATCCATTTTATTCCTTACACTCCGTGCATTCATACACAATACCTTGATACCATATCTCCATTCTCCCTCCATCTTTGTTCTCGATGCACTTGCCCCTACTCTCCTATCACTTTTAGTTCCCTTTTTCCTTATTGTTTCACCGTCTAACAGAACCACCCCTATATTCACTTTCCTATCTGCTTCCCTATCAGTCCTGTTCCCTTCCCCCTGCCAAATTAGTTTTAAATTTGAAGGTGGATTCCCATGGAGATAGAAGGCTTTGGGTACGCTGGCCTTTATAAATCATAGCATGGAATATAGGATCTGGGGAGGTGATGTTCAGAGTGTTGGTGAGGCCAAGTTTGGAGTATTGTATGCCGTTCTGGACTCCAAATTCTAGGAAGGATATCAATAAGGTAGAGAGAGTGCAAAGAAGTTTGACGAAAATGTTGCCTGGATTGCAGTATTTTGAATACGTAGAAAGATTGAGTAGACTGGGACTTCATTCATTGGAGCGTAGAGGGTTGAGCGGGGATTTGATAGAGGTATTTAAAATTATCAAGGGAATAAGCTGTGAATAGGCTCTTTCCCCTAAGGGGAGCAGAGATTGGAACAAGGGGTCATAAGTTAAGGGGCAAAACTTGAGAAGTAATACAAGAGGATACTTCTTCACTCAGAGTGGTGGCTGAGTGGAATGATCTACTGGAAGAAGTTGCGCCAGGGTCAATTCTGTCATTTAAGATGAGGTTATATGAGTACATGGATGCGAGGGGGTGGGAGGGTTATGGGCAAGGGAAGTAGGTAGGTGGAACTCGTGGAGTTTCACGTAAATCGGTGCTTTAGGTGCCATGAGCAAGTTGGCTCTTTCTTGCACTCGACTTGATTACGTGAAACCTTTCTGGGATAGAATCAAGGAACTTATTAAAATTTAAACTTTCACTTGATCCTAAGGTATTTTTATTGGGTGATATGAAGAAATTGAGTTTAGAATTAAAATTAGATGAGTCTCAAATTGCTCTTTGAGATTGGCTTTAGCTGGGGCTAGAAAATGACGAGTATTCAATGGTGGCATTCAGAAAGGAGGTCTTGTATTCCATTAGAAAAGATAACGTATAATACAAGCCTCGTCTACCAGTGGAAATATTAAACAGGCAGAATACTATTCATAGTCTGAAAATGAGAGGTTTTCTGTATAAAAGAGATCAGGAAGAACTTCTTTAGCCAGAGGGTCGTGGATGTGTGGAACTCACTGCGGCATACAGCAGTGGAAGCCAGATCGCTGGGAGTATTTTAAAAAGAACGACAAATATCTCATTAGTGAGGGCATCAAGGGATTATGGGGGAAAGGCCAAAAATGAGAACTAGTGTAGAGTAGCTTAGTGTAGATTTATGGAACAGACTCGATGGGCCTAGTGGCCTGGTTCTGTTCCTTTGTCTGTGATCACTAATGGAGTTATTTCAGAAATGTACAGAAAAAAAGCTCCTAAATTAGAAATTCATAAATCAAGATTAAAATGGGAATCTGATTTGAAAGTTAAAATATGAAAATCATTAAGTACAACTAAAATTATTAATGTCAGGTCGAGACTGGCACAATATAATCTTTTCTACATCGATTATACTTGAAACCCAATTTAAATAAATTTAATTTGACATTATTAGATTTGTCTTGGATGTAATAAAGTAGGTTCTTTTATGTGGATAAATGTGAGGTGATCCACTTTGGAGGCAAGAACAGGAAAGAGGACTATTATCTCAACGGTATCTGTTTAGGAAATGCAGAGAGACTTGGGTGTTGCTGTGCATCAGTCGTTGAAAGTGGGCACGCAGGTGCAACAGGCGGTGAGGAAGGCATTCATAGCAAGAGGATTTGAGTACAGAGATCCTGCTGCAGCCGTACACGGCCTTGGTGAGACCACACCTGCAATACTGCGTGCCATTTTGGCCTCTTTAATCCGAGGAAGGACATCCTCGCCGTGGACTGTGTGCAGAGAAGATTCACTAGACTGATACCAGGGATGGAAGGACTTGCAGATGAAGAAAGGTTGGATAGACTAGGCTTGTATTCTCTGGAATTTAGGAAATTGAAGGGGGATCTTATAGAAACAAAATTCTAAAGGGTTTAGACAGGCTAGATGCGGGTAGGTTGTTTGCAATGCTGGGAAAAACAGAACCAGGGGTTACAGTTTAAGGATAACCATACTATAACCATATAACCATTTACGGAGCGGAAACAGGCCACGTTGGCCTTTCGAGTCCGCACCAGTTCACTGATTTTATGCGCCCTCTTCAGGCATTGGGGGAAGGTTTTCAGGACCGAGATGAGGAAAGATTTCTTCTCTTGGAGGATGATGGATCTATGGAATTCTTTGCTACAGAAAGTAGTTGAGGCTGGTTCCTTGTCAATGTTCAAGAGTAGGTTAGAATTGGCCCTTGTGGCTAAGGGGATCAGGAGGTATGGAGAGAAGGCAGGAACTGGGTACTGATCAGCCATGATCGTATTGAATGGCAGGGTAGGTTTGAAGGGCCAAATGGCCGAATCCTGCACCTATTTTTCTATGTTTATATATTCTACTTGGGTTTGTCCAAAATATATACATTTTGGTCCAAAATTAAAATTTTGAACACTCCCAATGGATCCTAGAATATTTTTCCTGGAAGGGACTAAAAATATTTGGATTAAACGGGATTTTTACAGGTTGCTTTAGCTGGTTCATATTTGGAGAACCAAGTCACCAAATTTCAGAATCCATGTGATTGAAGAAGTGCAGAGATTGGTTAGGATATTGCTGGGACTTGAAGGTGAACCCACCAGGGCCTACAGCTGGTCCTCAATGTTGTCGACACATTCTTGGAAAGTGTGACTTGAAGTGAAATGAAGGTTTTACCATGGGCTCAATGATCAAAAATAAGAGAAGTTCCTATTGGGCGATCCTGTCTCTCAATCCACCACAATCTCTGAACCTCTGAATTGTAGTTGTGGCCTCCCCGTTCTTTTCTGAGCTGAGACCAATATTGACGTTTAGGTCATGGTTACAGATGGGCTGGAAATACTGAAGAAGTTTCCTCTTGCCTTACTCAGTTGCAGTGTCCATACTGGATGTGTAACCCTGGCCATTGATCAGCAGATCCAGAGAACACAGCACAGTACAGGCCCTTCAGGCCTTGATGTTGTTCTAGCCCATATATTCATTCCTTAAATATAACGTACTAAACAATGGTTCTCAACCTTTTTCCTTGCATTCATATACCACTTTTAGTGGTAAGTGGGTGGAAAGAAAGTTCAAACCCTATTTTAAAATAATCATATGAACAATCTAGAACCGTCATTCTCAACCTTCCCTTCCCACTCACCTACCACATGAAGCAATCCCTTAATGTTCAGAGATTACTTAAGGTGGTAGGTGAGTGAGAAGATAAAGGTTGAGATCCTTTTTCTGCAGGCAAACTAATTCTGAATCCACACAACCAAGGTTCCACAGATCCTTTGCCTCATGACTATCAGAATGAATCTACCCTGGGCAACCCTGTCAAAGGCCTCACTAAAATCCACACACCCCACATCCACTCCCCTGCCCTTCATTTGTTATTTCATTGTTTTCAAACACTTTCTTTCCCCACCACACTTTTAAGTTATCCCTGTCTAATCACGGAACCAACAGTCAAAGGACAAGGCCAGTGCCATTTTTATAAATGAGATTTGATATTTGCTTAAGTTGTCGTTTGTTTCCATGAAATTACCTCAAAGATATTGCTGCGGGTCGTCTGTGGAGGCCACTCCTGTGATCGCGGTTCGTTTTACTGCGCTTTTTTGGTCAAAATGGCCACACTTTCACGCACGACCACGCCGTACATGGAAAGATTAATGATGCCTGGCGTCCCATTGGCCTGAAATATTCTATTAAATTTTATTAAAATTTTCAAAGGAAAGCTTAACATAACGTAATACATTTTGCTTATTTTCAAGTTGTGGAGAGTGAGGAGGGTTTTCATGGACTACAAAAGGATTTGGACTATTTGGAAAGATGGCAGATGGAGTTTAATGTAGGTAAGTGTGAGGTACTTTACTTTGGGAAGAATAACCAAGACGTATGCAGTGAAGGGGAGGGCATTGAGGAACAGAGGGATCTTGGAGGAATGGTTCAATAGACAATAGGAGCAGGAGTAGGCCCTTCGGCCTGTAAAGCCAGCACCACCATTTTACAGATCATGGCTGATCACTACTATCAGTAACCCTTTCCAGCCTTATCCCCATAACCCTTAACTCCTTTGCCCACTAGAGTCTTTTCTAACTCTCTTTTGAACATAATCAGCGAATCTGCCTCTACCACCCTCTGTGGCAGAGCATTCCACAGATTCACATTTCTCTGGGTAAAAAAATGTTTTCTCATCTCCGTCCTAAAGGACCTACCCTGTATTCTTAAACTATGCCCTCTAGTCCTCGTCTCCCCCATCACTGGGAACAAGTAATCCGACTTCACCCTGTCTGTGCCCCTGATAATTTTGTATACCTCAATCATGTCCCCCCTCATCCTTCTCAACTCCATCGGATACAAGTCCAATTTTCTCGCCTTTCAGCATATGTCAACCCCGCCATCCCTGGAACTAACCTTGTAAATCTGCTCTGCACATCCTCTATAGCTAGTATGTCCTTCCTCAAAATTGGAGACCAGAACTGGACACAATACTCCAGGTGGGGTCTCACCAGGGCCCTGCAGAACTGCAGAAGGGCGTCTCTGTTCCTATACTCCATCCCCTCTTTATGAAAGCCAACATGCCATTTGCCTTCTTCACAGCTTTCTGAACGTGCTTGTTAGCCTTCAGTGACCGGTGAACAAGTACACCCAGATCCATTTGCTCCTCCCCACTCCCTAGCCTGTCTCCATTTAAATAATACTCAGCTTTCCTATTATTGCCCCCAAAATGGATAACCTCACATTTGCTCACATTGAACGTCATCTTCCATTCAGCAGCCCACACCCCCAACCTGTCCAAGTCCCTCTGCATTTTCCTGACATCCTCCTCACACCCCACACCGCCACCCAGTTTAGTGTCATCTGCAAATCTGCTCATGTTATTAATAATCCCCTCATCCAAATCATTTACATAAATTACAAACAACTGAGGACCCAATAACGATCCCTGCGGCACTCCACTCGTCACATGCTGCCATCCTGAAAAAAACCCGCTTACTCCAACCCTTTGTTTCCTATTTCTTAACCAATTTCCTATCCATGTCAGCACCCTACCTCCAATACCATGCTCCCTGATCTTGCCCACTAGTCTCCCGTGTGGTACCTTATTAAAGGCCTTCTGGAAGTCCAAATACACCACATCCACTGGCTCTCCCAAGTCCACCCTCTTTGTCACATCCTCGAAAAATTCCAGAAGGTTAGTCAAGCATGACTTACCCTTAAGGAATCCATGCTGATTAGCCCTTATACTATTATTTCTGCTTAAGTGTTCTGGTATTACTCCTTTTATGATAGATTCCAATATCTTCCCCACCACTGACGTCAGGCTGACCGGTCTATAATTTCCCGTTTTCTCCCTCCCTCCCTTCTTAAAAATCGGCACCACATTAGCCACTCTCCAATCCTCAGGGACCTCCCCCGAATCTATGGAACTTTGGAAAATGTCGACCAGTGCCTCCACAATTTCCATAGCAACTTCTGGGATGCAGCCCATCAGGCCCTGGGGATTTATCAGCCCTCAGTCCCAACAATTTACTCACAACCTCCTCCTTCTAGATCCGGACATCCATTAGATCCCCTACTTCCCCAGGAAAGTTCCCCAAGTCTCTTGACTTATATCCTCCTTGGTGAAGACAGATGCAAAGTATTTGTTAAATTCCTCAGCCAACTCCTTGTTTCCGGTAGTAATTCCACCCTTTTCCATTCTTAATGGACCAATTTTAGACCGAACCAATTTCTTCCTCTTCACATATTTAAAAAAGCTTTTGCTATCCTCCATGACATTATTTGCTAATTTCCTCTCGTACTTCATTTTCCCCTCTCTTATGACTTTCTTAGTTACCCTCTGATGCTCTTTGAAGGTTTCCCAATCCTCTAGCTTCCCACTCCACTTCGCTATCTTATACTTACTCCCTTTGGATTTGATAGTGCACTTGATTTCATTAGTTAGCCACGGCTGCCATTTGCATCTCCTAGAGCCTTTCCTCCACTTTGGAATAAATTTGTCTTGAATCCTGTAAAGAATGTCCAAAAATACCTGCCATTTTCCCCAGTTGTCCTCCCAGCTAGTGTAACTTTCCATTTTATTTTGGCTAGCTCCTCCCTCATAGCTGCATAATCCCCTTTATTTAACTGCAGTACAGATGCTTCCGACTTCCTTTCCTTTTCCCTTTCTAATTGCAGCTCAAAAGTAACCATACCATGGTTACTATTCCCTATGGCTCCCCTACATTGAGGTCACTTATTAACTCTGCGTCGCTGCACAGCATCAAGTCCAGAATCGACTTCCCCGTGGTAGGTTCCTCCACTAGCTGCTCCAAGAAAGTATCTCGTAGACATTCAATAAACTCACTCTCTTGTGTTCCTGCCCCCGTCTGATTATCCCAGTCCACCTTCATGTTGAAGTCCCCCATAACTACCGTATTGCTACCACTTTGACATGCCACTCTTAATTCCTGATTTATACTGCCACTGATATCTGAGCTACTTTTCGGAGGCCTGTAAATGACCCCCATTATGGTCCTCATGCCTTTACAATTTCTTAATTCTATCCAAACAGACTCTACCCACCTGTTTCAATGTCTTTCATTTCATTTCTTACCAACAGAACTACCCCACCCCCTCTTCCCAACTTTCTGTCTTTTCTAAAGGACGTGTACCCGGGAACATTGATTTCCCAATACATTTGTGGGAATTCGGTCGTGTCCACAGGATAAAGGGAATCTCAGGGTTGGATGTGATGTTGTGTACGTTCTCTGCCAATCAATGGGAAATCTCCAAATCTTCAATCTTGGTGCAAGAGCCCACGAGGAACAAAGCAACCATCTCCTGTCCAAGCTGCAGATTGCAAGGGCTGTAAAGTGCTGCCACCGCCTGTTCACACCCAGTACTGCATGCATGAAGCGAGAGGGAGAGAGAGAGAGAGATCTAGGTATAATACCACCACCTGGTGTCCGGACTCACGAACTACAGGATACATGATTTTTATTTTTCATGGGAGTGTTGGAGAATGAGAGGAGACTTGATTAAGGTTAACAAAATAGAGCAAGATGGATAATACGGAGCTCCAATGAACAGGGAGGTCTCACCTGTGAAGGAGCAAGTGTGAGATCTCCCAGTTCATTCTTGCTCAGGCAGTGGTGGCCAATTCAAGACAGCTCCAATTAGGGGAAGAGAATATGCTGTTTCAGGTCATGGGTTTGAAACGGTTTCCCCAGTTGTGCCATTCAGACTCAAGAGAGCAGATGCTTGCAGACAGGAAGGAAACCTAGTTTTATTGTGGAGAATTGCTTGTTTTTTGGGGTGAAGGTTGTTTGTGGTCTGAGATTCCTAAATATTTTACAATGGAAGCAGCACTTTTCCTTGTGCCTGATTGCTACATAGTGGGTAAAATGTCTCAAATCTATCGCTCAGCCAGTACTTTTGGTCATTGATTTGGAGAGAGAGTGATGGCTTGGCAATATTTATAGCATGGTGAGTCCAAAGCTCTCAAAGTGACAATGTGGAAGGAGTTTGTCTGTTCCTTGTGTTTTCTGCCACCCTTGAGAACTTAAAAAGTGTCCGTGAATTGTGGTATTGGTGAGACACAAGCTTGTTTTGCCCTCTTTTTGTTCTGTTTGTCTATAAAGTTTCAGTTTAGGGATAAAATGTCCAGACACTGTTCTGTTCAAAAGTCTAGTAACTAAATCAGATTCTCCCGAGTTCTTGTCATGGATATGCATCAAGAAGCCTGTTTTGCAGCAGTCGTGTTGCATTAGAGGTGCACATACAATTTTCAAAAATAATGAGTTTGAAACCAGAAAAAGATCAGGTCGTGCCCAAAGGTTCATCTGTGCTGTTGAATTGAATTGATGCCCCCAGGTCCAGAATGTGCACTTCCACCCCATGGTCTTGAGCTTCCCAAATCGCCAATGAACTTACGGCCCCCTTGAGCTGTGGAGTGTGGGAGGAAATCCACACAGACACCAAGAGGATGTAGAAACTTCTTGCAGTCAGTGCTCACTTAATCCATGACTCGTGCTGGAGAGGTGGGACTACTGTCCTGCCTTCATCTTGTGTCGGCTAATTTTTGTCTGATGGTGGATGGAGGTCTGACATGATATTCCCTTGGCCTTGAGGAAAAGAAGAGTAGAAATTGCAAGGGCTCTGACAGAAATATTTAAAACCTGTTTATCCACGGGTGAGGTGCCAGAGGAATGGATGTAATCTAATGTTCCTTTGTTGAAAAACGGCTTCAAAAGCCAACCAGGTGAGCCTGACAGTGATTGGTTAATTATTGGAGGGTAATCAGAGAGTACCTCGAAAAGAATCTGTTCAAATAGCTGGCCTTGATCAACCATCGCATAGAATACAGGAGTCGGGCAGTGAGGTTGAGACGAGACAAGATATTGGTGAGGCTCTTTTGTGAGTACTGTGTGCAGTTCTGGTCACCAAATGAGAGGAAAGCTATCAATAAAGTAGAGAGGGTGCAGAGAAGATTTACGTCAATGTTACCTGGATATCAGCAACTAGATTACAAAGAAAGATTGAGCAAATGAAGTCTTTATTCTTTGGATTGTAGATGGTTGAGAGGGGATTTGATCGAAGTCTTTAAAATTACTAGGAGGATAGAACGAGTTGATGTGGAGAGACTTTTTTCATTGCGGGGAGCAGGGATTGAAACAGGAGGTAAAAGTTTGGAAGTAACATGAGGGGGAACTTCTTTACTCAGAGTGGTGGCTGAGTGGAGTGAGCTTCCGGGAAAAGTAGTGGCGGCAGGGTCCATTTTGTCATTTCAGGGAAAATTGGAGGGGAGGGGAATGCTGAGAGGTGGTACGAGAGGAGAGTATTTAGTTCAGTGCAGACAAGAAGGGCCAAATGACCTGTTTCTGTGCTGTAATTGTTATAGGGTTAAAATGTGTGGCTCTGAATTCAGAGCCAGCTCTTCAGCGCTTGACGTCCTGCTTTGCGGAAACTGCCAAAATGTTTGGCCTGGAAGTCAGCCTGAAGAAAACTGAGGTCCTCCATCAGCCAGCTCCCCACCATGACTACCAGCCCCCCCACATCTCCATCGGGCACACAAAACTCAAAACGGTCAACCAGTTTACCTATCTCGGCTGCACCATTTCATCAGATGCAAGGATCGACAATGAGATAGACAACAGACTCGCCAAGGCAAATAGCGCCTTTGGAAGACTACACAAAAGAGTCTGGAAAAACAACCAACTGAAAAACCTCACAAAGATAAGCGTATACAGAGCCGTTGTCATACCCACACTCCTGTTCGGCTCCGAATCATGGGTCCTCTACCGGCACCACCTACGGCTCCTAGAACGCTTCCACCAGCGTTGTCTCCGCTCCATCCTCAACATCCATTGGAGCGCTCACACCCCTAACGTCGAGGTACTCGAGATGGCAGAGGTCGACAGCATCGAGTCCACGCTGCTGAAGATCCAGCTGCGCTGGATGGGTCACGTCTCCAGAATGGAGGACCATCGCCTTCCCAAGATCGTATTATATGGCGAGCTCTCCACTGGCCACCGTGACAGAGGTGCACCAAAGAAAAGGTACAAGGACTGCCTAAAGAAATCTCTTGGTTCCTGCCACATTGACCACCGCCAGTGGGCTGATAACGCCTCAAACCGTGCATCTTGGCGCCTCACAGTTTGGCGGGCAGCAGCCTCCTTTGAAGAAGACCGCAGAGCCCACCTCACTGACAAAAGGCAAAGGAGGAAAAACCCAACACCCAACCCCAACCAACCAATTTTCCCTTGCAACCGCTGCAATCGTGTCTGCCTGTCCCGCATCGGACTGGTCAGCCACAAACGAGCCTGCAGCTGACGTGGACTTTTTTACCCCCTCCATAAATCTTCGTCCGCGAAGCCAAGCCAAAGAAAGAAGAAGAAAGAAAATGTGTGGCAGTAACTTGGAAGTCCGATGCGTATTTGGGAATGGGTCGATAGCCACACTGAAATAGGCCGTTGTATCCCACTTGAAATAATTACATTGAATTCACGGAACAAATTTGAATTTCTCTTTTGAAGATTTGGGATGTGTATTTACCAATTGTAGGAATTAAGTTGTAATCACCAAACACGAACTTTCTGACTCCTAAAACCAAGAAAAGCAAGATTTTATTTGAGAGTTTTGCTCAATTTTTATGAATGCTATCTAGATGTTTCCTCTCTTTATTGTTTTCTATTGGGCAGCTGTGGGAGGGGTTA